>NC_056751.1:787529953-787617453 GCF_019279795.1 Protopterus annectens | reverse complement strand
TTGTCTGAGACTGTAAGATGCAAGTAAGCTTTAATGAGCATACTGTTAAAGAATTATCAACGTTAAAGGCCTTTTTGTTGTTGCCATGCAGAGAATATTTACATAACTAGATAGCGTATAAGCCTTAAGTATTGAAATGCATACGACAGTATTTGTAATAAAGGACAGGATTACAGTATTTTTCAGAGGCTCATTACATTTGTTGGAGACTTCAGTCATCTTTGCAGGCTTTACCTGTAAACTAAACAGAATGCCAATCTATCATGTGTGGTCCATAACCTGTGCAGTAATCCTTTAAGCAATTTATCTTGAGCTTGTTTCTTGTTTGCTGTTCATTTTTTACTTTGACCATGTTTCCCCATGAAACAAGTAGATAGTTGTTGTCAAGCAGCAGGTCTTGTTTGGATAAGAAACATTTTTACAAGAGGGGGTATTGCTACTTTCAGCATGTTACTTGGTACTTTTTTAAATCTAAACATAAAGTATAATTAGAACTGCAGTGCAAGGAGAAGTGGTTTGAGTTGAGTGCTGCTTGTTTTTTTATAACTGATTTTGACTGGCATTCCAATAATGTATTTAAAAAGTAATTTATTTTTTTATGCCTCACAACCTTTTTGTTTCCATCTAGATATTAAGTAAGCTGTCATGTAGCCAGTGCATTGACATATTTTTTTCTTCTACAATTCATTTTGTCTTGATTGGACTCTCATAATGGTAGTTTGGCAGTGGCACCCAGGTCAGCATATTTAATTAAAGTCCCAGTTTTTGCAGTTTTAAGCATAGCTCCACCCCTTTCTAGTTGACCACACCCCTTCCTGTTGGCCACACCCATTCAGCTGTCTCCTGCAACCCCCCTTTGATTTGAAATCACCAGCCGCCACTGGAAACATAAAATCAGAAGACAAAATTACCCTGTACTTGTGAACGCCAAAGAAATTCTTGTATAGTCCACACTTGTAAATTCTCCACACTCAAATGGCTGCTGTAGACAAAATCCTGGATAAAATCAGTTATGTTAGATGCTAAATAGATGTCCACAAAGAGGTCCTATGCGACATATGTATGTGTGGACATCTATTTAGCATCTAACATAACTGATTTTATCCTGGATTTTGTCTACAGCAGCCATTTGAGTGTGGAGAATTTACAAGTGTGGACTATACAAGAATTTCTTTGGCGTTCACAAGTACAGGGTAATTTTGTCTTCTGATTTTTGTTTTCACTTGTTTGTTACTTTTTGCGTTTGTTGCCACTGGAAACACATTTTTCTAAATGTGTTAATGTATTATAGTTCAGTACTAGGGTAACTAGCCTTGTGGGTCATTTTAAGTCTAGCCAATTAACCCATTTGAGAATCAAACCCTGCATCATGTGTCTGTAAAGCAGATATCTTAACCATTATGCCAATTATAATGCACACAGAATACAATGATAAATATTTTTATGACTGCAAGTTAACCACTGCTTAAATAAGTCGTATTGTTAAGTGTTGTGCTCTGTAGGATAGATGCTCCAAATTTATATAGCCACAATTTTTCAAGTTTATCTATATCCCTAGTTATTCTTTCAAGCGAGCATTGATATAATGTATAAAAGAGCCTTAACAGCCAAATGCTGTGTGTAAAGACAAAGGCGTACTGACAGTATAACTTTATTAAATAATAAAGAAGAGTACATTATGATGACAATTTTCAGTCTTCATTTTGCAGATGAATAAATCCTGGACTTCAGAAGATCATTCCTTATTTCAGTTTGAGAAATGACATTTCTTCATGATGACTGTGCCAGATGTGTGGGAATTCAAGTTTAGTGTTTGGCCAGCTTTTAGTGCTGTATGTTTCCTCAGTGGTAGCACAATTCTGTAGCCTGATCCCTGCAGATGTATTCATCACTTCCAGTTTAAAAGTGAGTTAGGCTAATCAGGACAGTGTTGCAGAGAATTTTAAAGGAAGCATCACTCTTGTGAGAAATATACTTGTTACTTGTACTCTCCTAAAACAGTAATAGTCGATATTTTATATTTAACTGCTGCTGTTCTGACTCGTGTATCAGATTTTCCATACTGGTGCATTGACAAGTTAGTAGTGCACTGAACTATGCTTTGTAACATCTGGGTTTTTGAGAATGTGAAAATGTTTCTAAATTAGTACTTGAAATTTGTAGTGCAGTTTGTAATGTCCAAAAATTACCAGAACCACAAACCAAGAAAAACAAAATATACTATCAAGATGTATAGATGAGACCAATAAACTTAGCACTTTCATAGTGAAACAATACAAAACTTCATCAGATAAAATGCAGTTTATCCCATATCCTTAAATAAGAACAAAAAGCATCACTTGCTCAGTTCTACTCAATGTCTTATGATTTTTCCCTCCAAAAATGCACGACTAATGATCCTAAAAAATAAAAATCACGATTACCAACACAGCCTAATTAAACAACCAAGAATTCAAAACGTATAATGTATATATATATATATATATATATATATATATATATATATATATATATATATATATATGGGTCTACTTCTTTTGACCTAACTCCCATTTGCCTGACACCCATTTGCCTGAGACCAAATGACTGAAATTTCATTTGCCTGACACTTCATTTGCCCGACACTTCATTTGACTGACAAGTATTATTAGCAAGGAAATGGAATATGCCCCCTTTCCCACTGTAGTGCGACCCTGGAGTTATGATATATAGTTAGGGGGGGGTGTGGGGGGCATAGCACCCCACAACGGGGGGTGTGGTGGGCGAAGCCCCCCACTTACTTTTCTTTTACTAAGCAATATTACATCAAAAGTTAACAATAGCATATGAAATGAAGTGGGGGGGCTTCGCCCCCACGCCCTCCATTGCGGGGGGCTATGCCCCCCACACACCCCATAACTATATATTCTAACTCCAGGGTCGCAGTACAGTGTGGAAGGGGGCATATTCCATTTTCTTGCTAATAATACTTGTCAGTCAAATGAAGTGTCGGGCAAATGAAGTGTCAGGCAAATTAAGTTTCAATCAAATGGGGTCAGGCAAATGAGTTTCAGGCAAATGAAAGTTAGGTCAAAAGAAGTAGACCCATATATATATATATATATATATATATATATATATATATATATATATATATGTGTGTGTGTGTGTGTGTAAAAATATTGTAAAACATGTCCCAAACCATGTTATACTCAAAGGTTTAGTACACTCAAACTTTAAAAACTCGTCTATTACAATCAGGGCCGGCCTTTGGTCAACTGGTGCCCTAGGCAAAATAGCTCCACAGTGCCCCCCCTCACCACCTGTTGCCCCCATACAGGTCTACTTACACCATCCAGATGACTGAAAAACTGCCACTGCTAGAGCAGCCCCCTAGATGGCTGCCTAGTTGGCCTATGCCTAAGGCCGGCTATGATTACAATAAAAAGCTCTCTACCTATCTGGCAATGATTTTTAACTTCAACAGTGGTACTGCTGAGAAGGACTCATTTAGCCCTGGCCAATTATGTGCTTCCCAAAATAACTGTCAAAATAATGCCTTCTTTTCAAGGTATAAGGCCCATGGACCTCCCCTCCCCGGTGGTTCCTTTCCAGTTTCTCCACTACCACAAACTTAAATAGATGATCTGATGTTGTTAATCTTCATTCATTCCTTACTGATGGGATTGGAACTGATCCTCGGTTCTGATTCGGCCGCTGTGCCAAGCTTGTGTCAGCCAAAAACTCTCATGCTAAGATTACCCATAGTGTTCCTCTCCTCATTACCTCAGATCTCATTTCCATGTTCTTGTCAAGATGTGTCAAGCCTTTTACTCTTAGCTAAGTGGTTTTCTTTGTTGATAAAACTTTTTGTTGTTGTTGAACCTTTATTGTTTGTTGTCAAATGCCTTTTCGCAATCCTTCATCTGGTAAAGTGCCTCGTTCTACCTCTCCTTTACCGTTTTATGGTATTCTTCCCTACCATCATTGGTAGCTCTTGGCTTTACCCTGTGTGGTGTTCTCAGGGTACGATTGTTGGTACCCCTTTTTCTTTCTTTTCTTTTCTTCTTTTCCTTCCCCCCCAAAAAAACAAAAAAAAACGTGTTTTGGTTGTTATATAGTGTAGTAGTAGTTTGGTCGTTGATATTGTGGTATTTGTAGATGTAGTGGCCTTAACAGTTTTTGGTTATGATGGACAAAAGAGGTACCACTGGGTTTAAAGCTTGCAACCAGTATGCCCATAAAATGCCAAACTCGGACACACATACTTCTTGTGTGTACTGTTTAAATGTGCCTCATTTAACTGTTGAACTACCATGTACTATTTGTGTGGGCTTTAGTTCCCGTACACTAAATGAGAGACTCAATAAACTTATCCTAATGGGACTACTCAAAACTCCTTTTTCAGAGGCTCTTTCTGCATCGGAGGGTTCTCCCCCTCCTAGAAAAGAACACAAGAAGAGGAGCCATTCAGTTCCCTCTTCTCCTAGAAATCTGGAATCAAAGTTTTTAGAGCCTAGACCTAAGTTGTCTTCAGTTCCCTCGGCTCCAGGGCTTCTTCAGTGCCGACTGCGGAACTAACTCTGATTATGACTACTGAAATGCCTTCAGCTCCATCTGCACCTGGACTTGAGTCCTCTACTTCAATGCTGATTACTGAACTGAAGTCTGATAAGACTATATTGGTACCTTTGACTTTGGCTCTGATTACCATGGTACCAACCATGATTACACCTGTTCAGATTCTCCCTTTGGCCCAAACAGTAGAGTCTTCAATCTCAGTCACTTGACCCCTTCCTACTGCATTTTCTACAGGTCCATCAACTATGGTGTCGAAGGGAGAGCCCATACCTCAGACCAGATACTCCTCATCAATGGATCCTCCTTTTTTGGAACGCCCATACTCCCCATCAGGGATAGCCACCATATCCTCCAGAAGCCTATCAGAACTAGACGTGGTCAGACTTGTGGATCAACTCTTGACAGCTAGGGGGTTGTCTTCACTAAGTAAACCCTCTATCCCATTTGGAACAGAGGAGCCTCTCCACATACTCCATCTTATACTCCTCCTTCAACCTCCCTGGGTCCTAAGCCCTTGGCTCCGATGCCTTTCACAGTTCCAGCTGTCAGGGTTCAAATGGCATCCTCATGTGTGGAACCTATGATCATCCTATGGACGTTAACTCCTTCGGATCCGAGCCATCCTCTGGGTCACAACGGTCCTGTCGGCACTGAGGGTCCTAGCCCGGTGCTGATTTTTTTCTGCTGCACCGTGTGCTACAGCCCCGATGACCACAGTGGTGCTGAGTTCCCTTGAGATTCTCTCCCAGTGACAGGTCTGTCAGAGCAGGATGTGACCCCAGTTCTGAGGTTGTCCCTTTTGGTTCTGGGCTCCCATCCCTCTTCAGATGGGCCCGCTTTCCAGGCAATGGAAAGGGCACTGGCTTCTGTAGGTACTCAGCTGGCTCCAGAGGTATCAGAACACCATATATACATGCATCCTAGACCTCAGTTGACAAGGTCTGCCACTCCAGGATGCCGGGTACAGGAGCCGCAAGATATCCTTGAACAGGGGATCCCCTCTTCTGAGAGAGCATGCAAGAGGAAGCACATAGACTCCCCTGAAGAGTCTCTCATGGAAGATAAGGATTATGATGAAGGGGAAGGGTCCCCAAAATCTCCTCCTGAAGATGTCTCCTTAGGAGACAGCCTTGAAATTTTGAAACAGTGAAGGGATTGGATCCCATCCTCTGAGCAGTTTGTGTTCTTGTAGGCCTTTCATGGCCGGCCCTCTACCTCCTGGGTGACCCCGACTGTTGATGACATTGTCCAGCTCATTGTGCAGTGCACCTGGAAAAAGACCGACTCCATTGAGCCTATCCCACGGAGACCAGATAAATTCTTATGTCCCCCCAAAGATAGTCCTCATTGGTCAAAAGGATTGTCTGTAGACACTATGGTGGTAGCAGCGACAACAAAGAAAGAGCTCACTGAGGAGAGCCACACTGTTCATCCCCCAAACAAGGAGTCCCGGGCATTGCAGACTAGGGAAGCAGATGTTTCCCTCTTTGACCTTTGCCATTCGATCGTTGAATTACCTGGCACATTTCACTAGGCTCCAGAGAGATTTCATGACAGAGCTCTCTGGAACACTAGCAGGAGTGGTCTCTGATGAGGTCCGGGATAAGGTGGCCTCGCAGCTTGCACCCCTAGAGTTCATCTTTAAATCGTCCATGAGATTAGTCTCCCATGCAACCAAAGGGGTGGCTAGATCAGCGGGTGCAGGCACTGTCATGAGACATTATGCCTGGATGCACCTCTGAGACTTCACAGATCCCTTCAAGACTTCCTTCCTCAATGATCCAGTCCTTCCTCCCTTTTCAGATCCAAAGTGAAAGACACGCTAACCAGGTGTGAGCAGGACAGCAAGACCCTGTCTGCCATAGGTGCCCATTTTTCCAATCCCCAACGATACATCCCTAGGAATCAGAGGAGTGGGAAAATGTGGCACAAGAATTCCCAGGGTCCTTTCCATGACACGTAATGAGTATATCTCATGTGGTAAAGGGGGTAACTCTTCTGGAAAGTGCCCCTTTTGGGCGGGGGGGGTATGCGCAATCAAGCGTCCAGAGATTCTTTCTCTGGCCAGCCCTACTAGTGCTCCTGAAGAGCAGCTCAACTGCTTTCCTCTGGAAGCAGTCGGGGACATTTCTCGCTGCACCAACACGCCTGGCAAAATATCACCTCAGACTCCTGGGTGCAGCAATTCATTACTAGAGGTTATCACATCCCCTTCAGTCTTCACCCAAAAACCCCAAAATACATTCCTGACATTCCACCTGGTCAAAGGGAATCCAAAACTCAAGAGGTTCTAAAGCTGCTATAAAAGGGAGTCATCCAAATAGTCCCACCAGACCAGATAGGATTTGGGTTCTACTCAAGGTTCTTTTTAGTACCAAAAAACAGGGGACTGGAGACCCATTTTGGACCTCAGTATTTTAAACAAGTTTGTCAAGCAGACAAAGTTCCGGATGGTCACGGTTCAGTCTATCCTTCCTTTCCTGGAAAAAGATGATTAGATGTGCTCTATAGATCTTCGGGATGTGTATTACCACATAAAGATGGACAAACAATCCAGAAGATTCCTCCACTTCCAACTTGGAGCCAGTCATTACCAGTTTCGCACACTGCCCTTTGGCCTCTCTACAACCTTCAGCGTGTTTACCAAATGCATGGCAGTGGTAGCAGCTCACCTGAGACTGCAGGGATTATGGGTGTTTCCGTATTTAGATGACTGGCTCCTCACCGCTCCCACCAAGCATCTACTGATATTGGCATGACAGTACACCCTGCTACAAGCACAGTGTTTAGGGATTTCTATAAATATGGAGAAGAGTCAGCTGACCCCAGCCCAGTCCTTGGAATTCATAGGGGCAACGCTGAACACACTGTCTTGCACAGTCTCCCTACCTCATCACAGATTGGAAAGATTAGTTTCTCAGATCCAAGTGATACTTCCCCGAGACAAGGTGCCCACTCGGGCAGTCCTACAAATCTTGGGGTCAATGGCTTCAACAATAATTGTCCCACTAACAAGACTACTTATGAGAATACTTCAGTGGCTTCTAGTAACACAATGGTCAATGTTAACTCACCCATTATCTATCCAAATTTGTTTAATGAATTTATGCAAGAAGGACTTACTTTGGTGGATGCAGCCAGACATGCCTCTATGGAGTCGACCATTTTCACCCGCACAGCCCAAGGCCACAGTGAGCATGGACGCCTCCCTGACTGGGTGGAGGGGCATTTTCAGGGACAGACGGTCCAAGGCACTTGGTCATCTGCAGAGGCCAGTTTGCATGTTAATGTCCTGGAACTAAGGGCGGTGCTTCTAGCATTGCATGTATTCCACCTTGCCCTTCCATCAGGGACTATTGCAATAAAGACAGATAATATGTCAGTGGTCTGGTGCATTAACAAACAAGGTGGAACCAAATCCTATCCCCTGTGCTGGGAAGCCATGAGAATATGGCACTGGGCGATAGCCTCCAATCACTTTCTGATAGCAATGCACATTCCCGGGGATTCCAACGTGATTGCAGACAAACTGAGCAGATGTATTCTCCCTTGCTATGGCCTCATATAGTATGCAAACCATGGATTCTGGATCCAACTCTGGAATTGCTGTCACACCCTCAAGGTTTACTCCATCCGAACCTTTCCAGTCTCAAGCTGACAGCTTGGTTTCTCCACTTCCAATAATTGCCAGGCAGAAGAATCTTTCCTCCCCTGTTCGTGACATTCTTCTGGCTTCCCATAAGCCTTCCACCAGAAAATTGTATCTTGACAAATGGAAGAGATTTAGTTTGTGGGCTCATGATAATAACATAGATCCTGGTTCAGCCTCAGTCCCTGATGTACTCCATTATCTCTCTGGCCTATTACAGTCCAGAGTAGCAGATGTTCATCGTGTTTCACTGTTGCAGTCATTACTCTTGGGTTATCCTGCTGGCAGGCTACACTCAGTCAGCCAGAATTCCAAAGTCTAGGTCCGGCGTCGGTTGCTGTCACCTCTTCCCTGTCGTCAGTGGGCCAGGGGTATAAAAGATGCAGCTGACGCCATTTTCTTCAGTCTTTCTTGCCGCGCGGTGCCCGAAGCAAAAGCAGTTCGCAAGTGCCGGTCGGCCGACTCCTGAGATTTTCAAAGACGAATTTCAGATCCGAAGTCTTCATTAAAGCTAAGTACCCCATTTGGGGAAACTTTTTTCTTGCTCCAGACCGATGTCAGAAAAAGTTAACAATTGTATTTCTTATGGGAAGCAAATACCACATAAGGATTTTCATTCTTACTGTATTCCTTGCCTAGGCCCTGATCATAACATTGCTAGCTGTCGGTTTTGCGCTAGATTTAACCAACGCACTATTAAGCGTCGGTACGATTTTGCCTTTCATTACTTTGGCTGAAGATTCAATTATATAATGCTGTCAGAACAGCCGATGACCGGAGTTTACAAAAAGTGCAAGGAAGAAGAAAAGGACAGGCATCCGAGGTCCAAAACCGACGACGAGGCTACCGCTAAGCCAGTCGCCAGTTTGCCGATTCTCAGTGAGGCACTTTCGCAGCCCCTGACGCCCGCTGCCTCAGAGCCACAGGCTGTTGCCTACTCCCATGTGGAGCCAACTATGCCTCTGGATACTCAAGGTATTGGACACTCAGAAACTATTCCCTCAGATGGGTCCGGAGCCGCTGAGCAGGCATCGGCTTCTGAGGGTGTTTTCAGACCTACACATTTATATGTTAAGCCAACCACAGCTTCAAAGGCAGCTCTAAAGACAAAGAAACAAGTACAGCATTCTCCTGGACAGACTTCCATGCCTAAAAAACAGATGCACAAAATGGCCGAAGACCTAATTACCTTGATCAGGGGTTCCCATCCCCCTCCTGATAAGAGGCCTAGGCAAGAGACAGAATATGAATCTTCAGATCAGGTTTCTGTTTCCTCTGACTCCTCCTCTGAGCAGGAATACTCTCTTCCTCCCTATGAGGATTCTGATGCTGAAGAATCTATCCCTTTAGCCTCTTCTCCTGAGGATTATTCTTTTGGGGAAACCCTTCATACCATGAGGGAGCACTTCCACTGGGAGAGCCAAGACTACTCAGAATCAAAAAGGCTTAGAGATTTCCTTTTACTACCTCAGCACAGGCCTCTTGCTATTCCCCCTGTGTTAGACATTGTGGATGATGTATTTTCAGAGTCCGGCCTTTCTCCTGACTCTTTACCTCCTGCCCCTGCTAAACCAGACAGATACTACAGGGTTCTGGATTCACATAAATTTCTTTATAAAAACCCTGCTGCTGACCCAGAAACCATTTCTCAGGGTCCCAAAGGGGTCAAGGCTTCCACTGCAAAAAATCCTATTCCCTCTTATAGGGATTCAAGGGCACTAGACAGATGGGGGAAAAGGGTTTACACTTCTGCTACTTTGGCTGTGAGGGCATTAAACTGTCAATTTTATATGCTTAAATATCAGCAATACTTAATGTCATTACTTAAACAGAAAATGTTGACTAATTCTGATTGTGCTGAAAATAAGGAAATGCAGGATTTATTGCATGCAACTAACAAGTGGGAAAGCATACATTGCAATGTGGTTTTGATTCTCTGGAGGCCTCTTGCAGGGCCGCTGTTACAGGTTCTGTTATTAGAAGGCATGCTTGGTGTAAGGAACAGAATCCGCCTGATCATGTTAAAGCAAAATTATTAGATGCTCCATTACAGCATGATACTTTATTTGGTGTTAAAGCAGAGGAGTTGTTGAAGAAAATGGAGGACAAAGTGAAATCTATGCAAACAGTAAAGGATTTCTTACAGGTACAGCCACCCAGATTTAGCAGGAACTGGCCTACAAAGAACTGGTCCTTTCCAGTGTCAGACAGGCCACAAAGAGGCAGGTACAGATGCCCCAGAGGCAGACCCCAGCCCCAGGGCTCATACAGGCCTAAACAGTGGGGCGCTTCTACCTCCAAAAGCGGAGAAGACAAATCACAGCCATACAGGAAACAGTCCCAATGACTTTCCTCTGCCAGCACCAAGCACTTATTCTTTGGCAGCCCCCTTGGGGGGAAAACTAGCACTTTTTTCTCAGAATTGGCACAGGATCACCCAGGACAAATGGGTCTTGAATATAGTGTCCCAGGGCTACAGGTTCCACTTTCACACCCTGCCAAAAGCAAAAGGTATGCCAGACCTGCCACACAATCAATGGGCAGAGGCACAAAAGCAAGTTTCATCTCTCATGGACATGAGGGCTATTCAGCAAGTACCACAGCAAGAGCAGGGACAATGATTTTACTCAAGACTTTTCTTGGTTCCCAGAAAGGACAAAGCCTGGAGACCATTACTGGACCTGTCTATTCCAAATACTTTTCTGGATGTTCCAAAATTCAAAATGTTGACTCTGCAGCAGCTTCTGCCCATGCTGGGCAAGAAGGCTTGGCTTGTAACTTTGGACCTAAAAAAAGCATACTTGCATGTACCAATCAGACAATCTTGCAGAAGATACCTCAGATTCATAGCTGGCTCAATGCACTACCAATTCTCTGCACTGCCCTTTGGCTTATCTACTGCACCCAGGGTCTTCACAAAATGCCTGGCACCAGTAATTGCATTTTGCAGACAGAGGAATTCAAATATATCCTTATTTGGATGACTGCCTTATTCAAGCAGAGACCAAGGACATTTTACTAAAACATCTGGCGTTTGTAAAAAGATTATTAATTTGCCTAGGGTACACAGTAAACGAAAAGAAATCAAAACTAGTACCCTCTCAAGAGATAATATTCCTGGGTGCAAGCTTAAATACAATTGCCCAGATGGCTTATCTCATGCCAGACAAACAAAGGCAACTGACTTCTTACTTCAAAATGTTGGCAACAAAGACCCAGTTATCTGCAAGAAAAATTCTGCAGGCTTTGGGCTTCATGACATTATGCATTCTACTAATTCCATATGCCAGACTGCATATGAGGAAACTACAATGGTATCTAAAAAGTGTTTGGACTCAACATTGCCACAGCCTGGAAACATTAATTACCCTCCTTCCTTGCCTGCAACAGGAGTTTCGATGGTGTGCACAGGCTTGTCACCACAACAAGGGACAGCCATTCAACCAACCCACAGCCAGGCAGTCAATAACAACGGATGCATCAGATTATGCCTGGGGGCACACATGGCAGGAAAATGTATTCAGGGCACATGGCCCACAAGCCAAAGGCATCTTCATATTAATCAAAAGGAGATGCTAGCTGTTCAAAATGCCCTGACAGCTTTCAAGGATCTACTTCATTCAGGACAACTACTGATAAGGATGGACAATACTACAGTCATGTGGTACATAAACAAGCAGGGAGGCACACATTCCTACCCCCTCTGCAGACAAGCCGTGACTTTGTGGGACACAGCATTGACTTATCAAGTACACCTGCAAGCACAATTCCTGCCAGGAAAGATAAGTGCTCTGGCAGACGAACTAAGCAGAAACCTCACGGATCCCCACAAGTGGAAACTGGATCCACAAGTCTTCAGCGTGATAACAAAGGAATGGGGATGCCCAGCATAGATCTATTTGCCTCCCCCCACAACTGCCAACTACAGAGGTTCTGCACAAGGACTTATCACAAGCAAGCATGGAAAGTGGATGCTTTATCATTCAGCTGGGAAACCCTAACAGTTTATGCCTTTCCTCCTCTGCCTGTCCTCCCCAAGGTACTCCTAAAGGTCAGACAAGAGAAGCCAAAAGTGATTCTGATTGCCCCAGACCGGCCCCATCAGCACTGGTACCCAATTCTAAAGAGCTTGTCTCAAGGCCCAGCCTGGACATTACCTCTAATTCCTCACTTACTGACCCAACAAAACAATTGGATCCTGCACAGCCAACTCAGGACCCTAAATCTGGCAGCATGGCAGATAATGTAGCCATTCAGAACACACCTCTCTCCAAAGCAGTGATGGATGTTATTTTGGAGGCCAGGAGGCCCAGTACCAGAACATCTTATGCAGAAAAATGGAAGAGATTCTGAGTTTGGAACCAGGCACAAGGAATTAACACAGTTGTACCAAATATTCCTCAGATTTTGCAATACCTAACTGAGACGCTGGACAAAGGCCTATCCTTTTCATAAATTAAAATCCATGCCTCTGCCATTTCAGCTCATTACAATACAGAACCACCTCTTTTTTTTTCATCCATTGCTAAGGCAGTACCTCAGAGGGGCCAAAATCTTAAGACCCCCAAGGAGAGCACCAATACCTGCATGTTACCTCAACTGTGTCTTGGAAAAACTCACACTGCCACCATCTGAGCCAGCCAATACAGCTGAAATAAAGTTTTTATTATGGAAAACAGCTCTGCTCCTAGCAGTAACCTCTGCAAGACAAGTCTCAAAGTTACAGGCACTTATGGCTGTGGAACCTTTTATCATTTTCCATCCAGACAGGGTTTCTCGAGGACGAACCTGACATTTATGCCTAAGGTAGTGTCCAGTGTGGCCCTTAACCAAACCATTCATTTGCCTACCTTTTATCCAAACCTACAGAATAAGGGTGAGAGACTCCTACATTCTTTGGACATTTACATGCAGCTACGCTTCTACTTGGACAGAACTAAAGCTTTCAGAAAGACTGAGCAGCTCTTAGTGGCATATGCTGCAGTATCACAAGGAAAAGCTATCTGTAAGCAGACTATTTCAAAATGGATAGGTCACTGCATTCTTTTCTGCTATGCACAACATGGCAAATCAGTGCCTAAGGGCATTAGGCCACATTCACCCAGAGCAGCAGCCACTTCAGCAGCCTTCCTCAGAGGAGTAACAACCAAAGACATGTTAGAGGCTGCAACTTGGAGTTCAGTGCACACTTTTACCAAGCACTACCACTTACCTGTCTACTCTAAATCCAGAGCAGGCTTTGCCACTGCAGTTTTGCAGGGCCTAATAGCCACTCCTAACTCTATTTAGACCCAGCCACCCAACCTCAGCTTTGGGATTCAACCCAAGTGTAATGACTGCAACAGTGAAACACGATGAACATAGTACAGTTGTGTGCCTACCATAAATGTAGATGTTCGAGTGTGTTCACTGTTGCAGTCCAGGTTACCCACCCACCATCCCCCTTTCTTTGCTGGGACTTATCTGTACTTCTCTATTCTATACAACCTATGTGGTGTATTTGTTTGTAGATGAAGGTAATGTTATATTTTAGTGCATGCTTTTTTATTGGCATAAATTTCAGCCTACCCTTTTGGGGGCACCTGACATCTAGGACAAGAAAAACTGAAGAAAATGGTGTCGGCTGCATCTTTTATACCCCTGGCACACTGACATCAGGGAGGAGGTGACAGCAACCGATGCCAGACCAAGACTTTGGAATTCAGGCCGACTGCGGGTAGCCTGCCAGCAGGATAACCCAAGTGTAATGACTGCAACAGTGAATACACTCGAACATCTACATTTATGGTAGGTACACAACTGTACTTTTCTACGATCCAGGTTCACCTACCTGCTATTTCCAATTTTCACAATGGCTTCGGGGATACCTCCTTGATTTCTCATCGCCTCTGTAAAACCTTTCTGACCGGGGTTTCTCACATCAGGCCCCCCCCCCCCATTAGAGAACCTACTGAGCCTTGGAACCTCACCCTGATGGGTTAGGCTGTAACTAAAGCCTCTTTTGAACCTGCGGCCAGTTGTGACATAAAATTTCTACTGTGGAAGTCTCTTTTTCTGGTGGCTATTACTTCAGCCCAAAGAATATCTCAACTTCAGGACTTATGTGTCAAACATCCCTACATGATCTTTCACAAAGACAGAGTATCGCTTCGGACTAACCCTTCATTTCTGCCCAAAGTAATTTCAGAATTAACCATGAATCAGACAATTGACTTACTAGTGTTCTTCCCAAATTTTTCAAATAAAGGGGAGTACTTTCTCCATTTACTAGATGTACACAGACAATTACAGATGTTCATGGTGGGACACTGCTGCAGTCATTACACTTGGGTTATTCTGCCGCCAGGCAGTTCCCCAGTCGGCCTGAATTCCAAAGTATTGGTCCGGTGTTGGTTGCTGTCACTTCTTCCCTGACATCAGTGTGCCAGGGGGATATAAGATGCAGCCGACGCCATTTTCTTCAGTCTTTCTTACCGCGTGGTGCCCGAAGCAGAAGCAGTTCGCCAGTGCCGGTCAGCCGACTCGAGATTTTCATTCCGAATCCAGAATCGAAGTCTTCTAAAAAGCTAAGTACCCCATTGGGGAAAATTTTTCTTGCCTCAGACCGATGTCAGTAAAAGTTAATAATTGTATTTCTTGTGGGAAGCAAATACCTCATAAGAATTTCCACTCCTACTGTATCCCATGCCTAGGCCCAGACCACGACATCACTGGTTGTCGGTTTTGTGCTAGGTTTAACAAGCGCACTATTAAACGTCTGTTTGATTTTGCCCGACATTATTTTGGCAGAAAATTTAATTACACCATGCCGTCAGAACTTCCGATGACCGAAATTCATAAAAAGGACAAGGACAGGCATCCGAGGCCCAAGACTGATGACGAGGCCTCTTCTAGGCCGGTCACCGGTTCTCTGGTTTTCAGCGAGGCGCCTATGCAGCCCCTGACAACTGCTTCTATAGAACCACAGACCGCCTCCGACTCCCACGTGGAGCTGGCTGGGCCTTTGGACGCTCTTGCTACTCAGATTACCGAACTTAATCCTACAGAGGGAACCGAAGTAGCTGAACAATCCACAGCTTCAGAGGGTGTTTTCAGACCTACCCAGTTAACCATTAAACCCTCTGTTAAGTCTAAGTCTCCCTTAAAAGCAAAGAAACAGACACAGCAATCTCCAGGGCAGGCTTCCATGCCTAAGAAACAAATGCTAAAATGGTCAAGACCTAATCACCCTGATCAGAGGGTCCCAACCCCCTCCAGATAAAAGGCCCAGACAAGATGCAGACTATGAATCTTCAGACCAGACGTCCATTTCCTCTGACTCATCCTCAGACCTAGGGTATTCCTTACCCCCTTATGAGGATTCGGATGCTGAGAAATCAGTTCCATCAGCCTCTCCGCCTGAGGACTACTCCTTTGGGGAGACCTTACATACCATGAGGGAGCATTTCCACTGGGAAGGCCAGGATTATTCAGAATCCAAGAAAAGCCTCAGAGACTTCCTCTTATCAACACAGACCCCTTGCTATTCCACCAGTGTTAGATATTGTGGATGATGTATACACTGAATCCAGCTTAAACCCTGACTCCTTACCACCGGCCCCAGTTAAGCCAGATAGATATTAGAGTCCCTGACTCTCACAAATTTCTATACAAAAGCCCTATTGCTGACCCTGAAACTATTTCTCAGGGACCCAAAGGTATTAAGGTCTCATCAGCTAAAAATCCAGTCCCCTCTGACAGAGATTCCAGAGCATTAGACAGATGGGGCAAGAAAGTTTATACATCTGCAACTTTAGCCATGAGAGCCTTGAATTGCCAGTTTCACATGCTAAAATATCAGCAATGTTTAATGTCTCAGTTGAAACAAAAGAAGCTTCCAGATTCAGATCCTCCTAATGTGAAAGAAATGCAGGATTTATTGCATGCAGCTGAACAAGTGAGAAAACATACTTTGCCATGTGGTTTTGATTCCTTAGAGGCCTCCTGTAGAGCAGCAGTTACAGGCTCTGTCATTAGAAGGCATGCTTGGTTAAAAGAACATACGCTATTAGATCATGTTAAAGCCAAATTACTGGATGCACCTTTGCAGCGGGATTTGTTGTTTGGTGTTAAGGCAGAGGAGGTATTAAAAAAGATGGAGGACAAGGCAAAATCTATGCAAATGGTCAAAGATTTCTTACAGGTTCAACGTCCTTGTTTTAGCAGAAATTGGCCAACAAAAAAATTGGTCCTTTCCAGTCAGAGGCAGACCTCAAAGGGGCAGATATAGACATACAAGAGGTAGAGGTCAGACACAAGGCCCTTACAGACCTTGACAGTGGGGTACACCAGGCCAGAAAGAAGGGGAAGACAGACCTCAACCTTATAAAAAACAGTCTCAATGACTTCCCACTACAGCTGCCAAACAGCTCTCTCTTGGCAGCCCCCTTAGGAGGAAAACCAGCTCTTTTCTATCACAATTGGCATTGCATCACCAAAGACAAATGGGTTCTCAACATCATATCTCAAGGTTACAGGTTCCACTTTCACACTCTTCCGAGGTTAAAAGGAATGCCAAATCTGCCACCAAATCAATGGGCAGAGACTCAAAAACAAATTACAGCACTCATGGATATGAGAGCTATTCAAAATGTACCACCACAAGAGCAAGGACAAGAATTTTACTCAAGACTCTTTCTGGTTCCCAGAAAGGACAAAGCCTGGAGACCCATTCTGGACCTTTCTTCTCTGAACACTTACCTGGATGTTCCGAAATTCAAAATGTTGACACTACAGCAGCTTCTTCCCATGCTGTGCTGAGCAAGAAAGCTTGGCTCGTGACTTTGGACCTCAAAGAGGCATACCTGCATGTCCCTATCAGACAAAACTGCAGAAGATACCTCAGATTTCTATCAGGTTCAATGCACTATCAATTCTCTGCACTGCCCTTTGGCTTATCTACTGCGCCCAGAGTCTTCACAAAGTGCCTGGCACCAGTAATTGCATTTTGCAGGCAAAAAGGAATTCAAATTTACACATACCTGGACGACTGCCTAAGCAAGCAGAGAGCAAGGACATTCTTCTAAAGCATCTGGCATAGGTAAAACAGTTATTAAGTTGCCTGGGGTACACAGTAAACAAAAAGAAATCAAAACGAGTGCCCTCACAACAGATAATATTCTTGCATGCCAGCTTAAACACAACAGTCCAGATGGCTTATCTCATGCCAGACAAGCAAGGACAACTGACTGAATATTTTCATTTAATGGCAACAAAGACCCAACACCCTGCAAGAGAAATTCTGCAGGTCTTGGGCTACATGGCATCTTGCATGCTAAAAAGACACTGAAATCACCCCTCCTGGCTATAACATCCTACGCCTAGACAGGGCGGAGAAAAAAGGAGGTGGAGTAGCCATCCTATCTAAATCTAGCCTTCAAATAACCACTTTCCAACAAAACCCCCCTCAGGACTCTAATGCAGAAATTCTGATCACCAAACTGAAACTTAACTCAGTCAAATCTATCTTTATCATATGCATCTATATCCCCCCTGGAAATAACATTTCCACCATCGAAAACATCCTATGCTGGCTATCCCTAAACTTACCCCAAGAAACATTCATCTTAGGCGACCTAAACATTGATTGGCAAGCTTGCTGTAACAAACTCCCTACTAGCCACATTAACCTTTATGGGTTTACCCAAACAATCACCTCCACCACTAGAATAAATAAAGCCAACAATAAAGAAAGCATCCTAGATTGGATACTCACCAACAATCAGCCCCATATTTATGAAACAGGAACTATCCCTGAAGATATAAGTGATCACTTACTTACCTACATTATCAGGCTCAAAACTAACCCCCCTACCCAAAGCATAACTAGAACACTCAGAACCAAAAAGAAATTGAATTTGGAACTCTTTAGAAATGAACTTTATGCTTGTAACTGGTCACCCTTGAAATACCTTCCCCTAGATGAAGCTGTAGACTACTTTAATGCAAAATTCTAACTATACTTAACCATCACGCTCCCACTCGATCTATTAGAATTAAAACCAAATCTGCCCCATGGCTCTCAATAGAAACAAAGCAGAAAATCCAACTCAGATACAAGATCTGGAACAAATCCCGCTCTACAAAGAACCCAACAGACTACCAACACTACAAACTACTACGAAATCAGACCAAAAAAGCCATAATGACCGATAAGAAAAGCTATTACCTAAAATCTCAGCAAACTCGCAAAAATTGCCCACAAAAATTCTGGGCCAGTATAAATGAACTACTACAGCCTAGTAAACCTACCACACCCAACCCACAAGGCTCTGACACAATGAACCACAACCAAACTGCCAACGACTTTAATTCCTTCTTTACAGACACAATTCATACGCTGGCTAGTCAACTCTCTACAAATGACACAGTTACATCTAAATATGACTTAAAGCCACCTCCCCTTTTCTCTTCCAACCTGTCCCCACAGCCTACATACTCTCACTTATCAAAAAACTCAAACCTTGTACCCCCTCTGCTGACTTACTACCCGCAGAATACTTGCAATTAGCAGACAGTTCCATAGCCTACCCAATTTCCATACTCATAAACAGAACCATCACAGAGGGATATGTCCCAAAACTTTGGAAAATATCTCATATCATCCCTCTTCACAAGGGTGGAAATTCTACTGAATTTTCAAACTACCGCCCTATAGCCCTACTCTCTCCCTTATCAAAAATCATGGAAAGATGTATACACAAGCAACTGCTAAACCATCTTCTCAAATACAACTTACTTTCTAATACCCAGCATGGCTTCAGACCATCCCATAGTACCACCACTGCCCTCCTCTCCTTTACAGACACCATCAACAAAATCGTAACCACAACACACTTTCCTCAGCTCTCTTCCTAGACCTGTCAAAGGCGTTTGACATGGTAAACCACCAAATACTCATAAATATCCTCCAATCTATGTCACTAGACACCCAACCCATTAACTGGTTCAAATCCTACTTAAACGACCGACACCAAGCAGTTCTCTGAAATCCACCCTATCTTCACAGCTTCCTGTTACCATTGGTGTTCCCCAAGGGTCTATATTAGGTCCCTTCTGTTTTCTTTGTTTATCAATGACCTACACCAAATAGTTCCACAAGCTACATGCATTCAATATGCAGATGATTCCACACTCATTTGCTCAGCCACAACAGTACCTAATCTTCACTCCCTTACACAACACATATTTAACTCCGTTGAAGAATGGTTTTCGCAACGCTGTCTCCTACTTAACCCCAAAAAAACCAAACTCCTCCTCTTTACACCCTCCAGTAAATCTCCTCCTATAGACTTTACAATAACATCTAAAATGGCACACCTATATCTCAAGACCTCACGACTAAACTATTAGGAATTACCATAGATAACAACCTTAACTTTGATACACATATAAACAACACCTTGAAAAATACTAACAAAAATAGGCTCTCTACCGAATCAAACCTTTCCTCACTCCAGACTCTAGAATTACTATTGCTCAAACCCACCTTATCTCTCCCCTTCTCTATGCCTCCCCCATATTTACAAACCTATCAAAAAATCTTCTGAAATTAGAGAACTCTTACCACAATATAGCAAGATTTGCTACAGGCAACCCATTCAAAACCCACCATTGTATCAATCTAAAACTACTAGGCTGGCTTGAATTTCAGCACCAGCTTAAAATCAATCAATTAACCATTGCCCATCAAATTCTGCATCAACCTGACAAAACACCTATACTATCTACCCTTATCCACCCCTACCATAACCTAAAATCCCTAAGATCTGCATACAAACTACTTGTAAATATTGATAAATCAAACAACAAAGCTGGTGACTCCTCTTTTCCAACACTGTTGGAAAACATTGGAACCTGCTCCCCTCTGAACTTACCACTATTCCCTCTAAATCTCTCTTCAAAAAGAAAATTAAACTCCACCTCAAATCTCAATGGATGTGCCCCTGCACTAATCCTGACTAATCACTCTATGCCATCAGACAAATCCCTTCATCATGAAACCCTACCCCTCTTATCTTACTCACTCTCCTTTTCAACCTCCCCTAGCAAAAAAAAAAATATATATATATTTTTAAAATGTAAATTTTTTTTAATGATGTTAACTGTATAACCCTGATTGTAATTTTTTGGCTCAATTTGTGTGTACTCTTTGCATATTGTTACCCTTACTTTCTTGTAATATCGCAAATGTACTTCTTCTTAAACTCTGGAGCTTAACTCCTCGGGCCTCTACTGAAAATGGACATGTATCCAGCTAGACTAGCCCGGTCAACAAATGTAAAATAAAAAAAATAAAATAAATAAATAATTCCATATGCCAGACTGCATATGAGGAAACTACAATGGTACCTAAAGAGTGTATGGTCTCAACACTGTCAAAACTTGGAAAGAGTTATACCACTAATTCCTTGCCTTCAACAAGAGTTTCAATGGTGGGCTCAAGCTTGTCACCTCAACAAGGGACAGCCTTTTACTCAACCCACAGCCAGGCAGACACTGACAACAGATGCATCGGATTATGCCTGGGGAGCACACATGGCAGGAAAATGTATTCAGGGCGAGTGGCCCACAGAACAAAGACATCTCCACATCAATCAAAAAGAGATGCTAGCTGTACAAAATGCAATTATAGCTTTCAAAGACCTGCTACATCCAGGACAACTACTACTAAAGACAGACAACACCACAGTTATGTGGTACATAAACAAGCAAGGGGGCACACACTCCTACCCCCTCTGCAGACAAGCCATGACCTTGTGGAACACAGCTTTAAACTAACAAGTTCACCTGCAGGCACAATTCCTGCCAGGAGAGAAAAACGCACTGGCAGACGACCTAAGCAGAAACATCATGGATCCTCACGAATGGCAATTGAGTCCACAAATATTCAGAATGATAGCACAAAAATGGGGGAAATCAGACATAGATCTGTGTGCATCCCCAATGAACTGCCAACTACAGAAATTCTGCACAAGGAGCTACCATCCACAAGCATGGAAAGTGGATGCCCTCTCATTCAGCTGGAAAAAACTACAAGTATACGCTTTCCCTCCTCTACCTCTCCTTCCAAAGGTACTCATAAAAGCCAGGCAGGAAGAGCCAAAGATGATCCTGATTGCACCAGACTGGCCACGCCAGCACTGGTACCCAATCTTAAAGAACTTAGCACAAGAACCACCCTGGATTTTGCCTCATATCCCACAGCTGTTAACACAACACAACAATCAGATACTTCACAGCCAGCTAAAGACCTTAAATCTAGCTGCATGGAAAATTCCTTAACCAAGCAAGCATTGCCTCTCTCCAAAGCTGTTATGGATGTCATTCTGGAGGCCAGAAGGCCTAGCACCAGGAAAGCCTACTTGGATAAATGGAAGAGATTCTGTGCCTGGAACCAAGCACACAGCCTTGACCCTCTTGTCCCAAACATTCCTCAGATACTTCAATACTTAACTGAGATGCTGGACAAGGGCCTCTCCTTCTCGTCCATCAAGATTCATGCCTCAGCCATTTCTGCTCATTACAACATGGATCCACCAATTTTTTTCAAATCCTTTGCTCAAACAGTACCTCAGAGGGGCTAAAAACATGAGACCGCCCCGTAGAGCACCTACACCAACTTGGGATCTCAACTTTGTTTTGGAAAAATTAACTTTACCTCCTTTTGAGCCAGCTAACACAGCAGAAGTAAAATACATCTCTTGGAAGACTGCTCGGCTACTGGCAATAACATCAGCAAGAAGAGTTTCAGAATTACAGGAACTAATGGTAGTGGAACCTTTCCTCATCTTCCACCAGGACAGGGTGTCTTTAAGAACTAACCCTATGTTTATGCTAAAGGTGGTATCAAGTGTGGCTCTAAACCAAACTATTCACTTGCCAACCTTTTACCCAAAACCACAGAACAAAGGGGAGAGACTACTACATTCCTTGGACATTCACAGACAGTTACGCTTCTACTTGGACAAAACAAAAAGAAAATCTGAGCAATTATTGGTAGCATATGCTGCAGGAGCACAGGGAAAAGCCATTTCAATGCAGACTATTTCAAAGTGGATAGCTCGCTGTATACGTTTTTGCTATACACACCATGGGAAACCTGTACCTAGTAGCATTAGATCTCACTCCACCAGGGCAACAACCACTTCAGCTGCCTACCTCAGGGGAGTGCCTACCAAGGATATTTTAGAAGCAGCAATATGGAGTTCTGTACATACCTTCACCAAACATTACCATTTGCCTTTATATTCCAAATCCAGAACTGGCTTTGCCACTGCTGTGCTGCAAGGCCTTATAGCCACCCCTAATGCCTTATAGATCCATCCTCCCTACCTCAACTTTGGGATTCCACCCAAGTGTAATGACTGCAGCAGTGTCACACGATGAACATAGTACAATTTTGTACCTACCATAAATGTAGATGTTCGAGTGTAGACACTGCTGCAGTCCAGGTTACCCTCCCTTCTTCCCCTCTTACTTTCTGGTACATACATAGGTCTTCTACCCTTATTTCCTAAAGGGAGTATTTGCTGCTAATTAAAAATGGTCACTTGCTTTTCTATTATATATTTTACTAGCAATTTGAAAGGCCTACCTATTTGGGGGCACCTGACATCTGGGGCAAGAAAAACTGAAGAAGATGGCATCGGCTGCATCTTATATCCCCCTGGCGCACTGACGTCAGGGAAGAAGTGACAGCAACCGACGCCGGACCAAGACTTTGGAACTCAGGCCGACTGGGGAACCGCCTGATGGCAGGATAACCCAAGTGTAATGACTGCAGCAGTGTCTACACTCGAACATCTACATTTATGGCAGGTACAAAACTGTACTTTCTACCTGGACAGAACAAAGTCCTTTAGAAAATCCAACAAACTCTCATCTCTTATTCTAGGCCTAAAATAGGAGAGTCAGTTTCCAAGATATGTTTTGTTACCATCCTAGCAAATTGCTCCTGCCAAACAAAATTAGAGTGCATTCAACCAGATCTATGGCAGCCTCTGTGGCTTTCCACTCTAGAGCTACCATGGATGATATTTGTGCAGCGGCAACATGGGCCTCCCTACATATCTTTATTAATCATTACAAATTGGATTTGGTCTCCAGGGGGAGAGCTGCCTTTGGCACAGTGGTGGTCAGAAATATTCTTCCATAGGGCCACCCAGGAAACAAGGTAGCTAGGGACTCTGTCCCATCAGTAAGGAATGAATGAAGATTAACGACATCAGATAAGGAAGTTATGTCGTACAATAGCGTTCCATCTGTGTTGTTCATCTTCATTCATTCATTCATTACGCCCCTCCCACCACCACCCCCCTCCAATAGGTTCCTGGAGGTTTTTGGATATGGTCCTTTATCCTGTTTAGGGTATTCTGAGCAGAAAAAGCCTTCGCCTTTACCTCCTTGGGCAAACTCGATCTGAGGTAGTGGGGAGAGAGGCACTATGGGTAATCTTAGCACTAGAGTTTTTCGGCTGACGCGAGCTTGGTACAATGGCTGAGTCAGAACCGAGGATCAGTTCTGAACCTATCAGTAATGAATGAATGAATGAAGAACAACACAAATGGAACATTATAGTAAGACATAACTTCTTTTTCATCATTGTTTTATATCGTTGTATATTGCATTAGTGGGTTTATTTTTACTTGTTTCATAAAGATGTTTGTAAATTTGATCTCAGAGTTTACACTTCATCTTACCCACATAAAATATTGGCCTTGCTGACAAAGTGCCATGTAAACAACCTCTGTTATATCACAATTAAATTAATTAAGTTTCATTTCATGTCATACTTCCTACCTTTAACCTCACGTTTCCCAAACTTGGATATAGTTACAATATTTATATCCACCACATTTTCCCATAATTGGTGAAACAATTCCAGGTTTTACATTCTGCTCAAAAATGCTTTTAAAGTTCCACACCCCTCTTATATAGTATTTTGGGTCTAATCCCTGCTTTCTCTCCTATTTCTTTATGTTCTGTTAATAAACACCAGTTCTTATTTAAAATCTGTCTCACACATCCACTGTCAGTACTGAATGTTGTAACCATTGCTGTACTAAATTCCAAAGGACTGTTGTCAACGACAAACCCTCCATGGTATGTACTAGGCTAATGGCCCTGGGGCCTTTACAAGCCTAGCCATAGGATTACCCTTGGATAGTGCCACCCGACCTTAGATCCCAGTGCCTCTGTCAAGTAGAGCCACTGGTGTTATCCCCAGGGTGAATTTTCTGTTTCCCATCCACTCATCAAGATTTCTCTTGAAGAGGGTCAGCAAGGTGTTCTGCTTGACATGTATGGGAAGTCTGTTCCATAGCATGGGCAGTCTCTGGGTTATGAACCTGTCCCTACAGCGTGTTCTGTTAATTGTGGTAATGAGGTTGAGGTCTCTGGAGCATGTGGTGTGGAGGGATTGGGATTTCTTTAGATGTATCATTTCTAACAGAGCTGGGTCAGACATGGCTTTGTAAGTCAAGCAGAGATTGCCTCTAAGGAGGCGATATGAGACAGAGAATAGTTGGAGATTTTTGAGTCTGTCCTTATAGGACAAGTGTTTAAGGCCTAGGATCTTCTATGAGGTACTTTTGCAGCCTCTCCAGTTGTCGCAGGTGTTTAGTGAGGTACATGCCAAATGGGGCATTGTACTCGATGAGTGGCCTAATGAGGGAAGAGTACAGGGAGAGAATGACTTCTTTCTTACTGGATGCAAAACCCTTAGTAATGAGATGTGCCACATAGAAGGACTTTCTGACCACAGTGACAATGTGGTGATCAAAAGAGAGGTCCCTGTCAACCTGTGTTCCCAGATCTAATGCCTTCTGTGTTCAGTGGACTACTATCAATGTGGTAATTCATGGGAACCGGGTTTTTCCCAAAGGGGATGACAAAATTTTTTGGCATTGAGCTTAAGGCCATGGTTCTGACACCAGTCGTTGGTCACAGTGAGGGCATTCTTTAGGATGTCAAAAGGTAATCTAACCTGACTAACCTGTCTTCTTTCATTAAATGGTAGAGGCTCTCTCTGATGTTCATCGTGTTTCACTATTGCAGTCCTTACAAAATGGGTTATCCAGCTCCCGGTAGCCCTCAGCCAGCCCGAATACCAAAGACTTTGGTTTATGACGTCGGCTGCCTTCGGCTGTAAACCTGACGTCAGGTATAAAGGGAGGGCAGCCAATGCCATTTCCTCAGTCTTTCTTCCCGCGGAGCCCGAAGCAGATGTGATTAGCACCAGTGCTGGTCGGCCGTTTACCTTAGTGTTGAATTCCAACTATTAAGTCGAAGACAGCCTCAGATAAGTAACCCATTGGGGCCATGCTTTTCTTGCTATAACAAATGTCAGTTAAAGTCAATAACTGTCTTGCCTGCAGAAAACAGATTCCACACCATGATTTTCATTCCTATTGTATTATTTGTTTGGGCCTTGAGCACAACGTCCCTAACTGTGATCTCTGTGCTTCCTTTAACCCACGTACTAGACGCCATAAAACTAAAATCTTGTATAAGCATTTTGGAGTCTGGCCTAGGTTTGTCAGTATGGTGTCTTTTCTCTTGCCTTCAGATGTGCCCAAGAAATGCAAGGATAAAGAGTGCGACAGGCTTAGGGTCATAGCTGCTGACAACACACCGAGGATTTTGAAGAAGGCCATCAGCCTAGCGGGAGCCAGTGAGGTGCTTTTGCAGCCCCTGCAGTCTGCAGAAATTCAGCCACAGGCCTCTGGTGAGACATTTACTGAGTCCTCCATACCACAGGCTTCTACATCGACATCAGACCCTCCGCCTGGCACCGCCTCAGATGGGTCCAGAGTCGATATGCAGGCACCGGCTTCTGATGCCAACGTTTGTCAGGAAGCCAGATCCAGACCGGCAGCCCGGGTTCAGACTCCTACCATTGCTAGGCCTCCAGAGACTCTCCAGTTTATCAGCAAGTCTTCCAGCCCCAAACCTACCCCTAAACAGGCGTCTGGTTCCTCTCCTGTGCCTCAGGCCCAGTTGGTGAAAATGGCTAATGATCTTTTAACCCTTATTAGGGGATCTCAACCCCCCCTCCCCCTTCCAAGAGAGCTAGGACTGTGTCTCCTGAGATTTTGTCTGACTCATACTCTGAGTTTTCCAGTTTTTCTGCATATTTAAAGTTTATTTCCTGGAAAACTACCTTTCTTTTGGCTATTACTTCAGCTAGAAGGGTTTCTGAGCTGCAAGCCTTAATGGAAGTGGAGCCATTCATTATTTTTCATGCAGATCGGGTCTCTCTTAGGACTAAACCCTCTTTTATGCCTAAGGTGGTTTTTGCTTTGACTCTCAACCAGTCCATCCACCTGCCTACTTTCTTTTCTAATCCCCAAATAAAGGGTAAAGGATTCTGCATTCTCTTGATGTACATAGACAGCTATGCTTCTACCTGGACAAGACAAAACCTTTTTGGAAGTCTGACCAGTTGCTAGTCAGTTTTGCTCCTGGGGCTCAGGGTAAAGCTGTTTCTAAACAGACTATTTCTAAATGGATTGCTCATTGCATTCACTTTTGTTACTTACATCATGGAAATGTTCCTCCTCAGAGTATTAGGACTCATTCTACTAGATCAGCCTCTACTTCTACAGCTTTTTGAGGGGTCTGCCTAATAAGGACTTTCTAGAAGCAGTCACTTGGTCTTCTGTCCATACCTTTACAAAGCATTACAGTTTTACCTTTGTTTTCCAAATCCAGGGCTGGTTTTGCTTCTGCAGTTCTGCAA
Organism: Protopterus annectens; assembly: GCF_019279795.1. Classification (NCBI taxonomy): domain Eukaryota; kingdom Metazoa; phylum Chordata; order Ceratodontiformes; family Protopteridae; genus Protopterus; species Protopterus annectens. The sequence continues at coordinate 787,590,463 of NC_056751.1, read as the reverse complement.
GGCTTCCTTACCCACCCTTAATCTGTGTTTAGGCCTCCCCTCCGTATTGTTTTTATCTGGGCTTTGGGAATCGACCCAAATGTGATGACTGCAACAGTGAAACACGATGAACATAGTACAGCTGTGTACATTTACCGTAAATGTAGATGATCGAGTGTATTCACTGTTGCAGTCCTGGTTTCCCACCCTCCATTCCCCCTTTTCTTTTCCTGAGGCATAGACTAGGTATTTTATTTTCTGGACGATGCTTCCTTGGTATTCTCTTCCTGGTCTAGCTTGCTTTTGGGGGCTCCTGACAGTTATGACAAGAAAAACTGAGCAAATGGCGTTGGCTACCCTCCCTTTATACCTGACGTCCTGACATCAGGTTTACAGCCGACGGCAGCTGACATCATAAACCAAAGACTTTGGTATTCAGGCCAGTTGAGGGCTACGGGAGTCAGATAACCCATTTTGTAAGGAATGCAACAGTGAATACACTCGAACGTCTACATTTATGGTAAGTGTACACAACTGTACTCTCCGTACCTTGGAGGAGTGGTCAGAATGTGCCATTAATTCTTTTTCTTCTAACTTCCTCAATAAGTTCATAAACTAAAGTGATTGGATATCTCTGTTTACAAAACATGTTCAATAAGTTATTACATTCATTTTCAAAATCCTTATCCATACTTATCATATGGGCAGCTCTTACCAATTGCCCCATTTGCTATTGATCTCTTCTTTTGGTAAGGGTGTGCATTTGTGAAATGCAAAAAGGCATTTGGGTAAACTTTTTTTTGAAAATGAGTGCAATAACTTATTGAGCACTAGCACTGTTACTTAATTCCTATCCGAAATAGGAATTGCTGAACATATGCAAAACTCTATGTGTCTAGGTGTCTGTGTGCAGTATGTATATATATTTGTGTGTATGTTTGTGTTCATTGTAAGTAATCATTTAGCAGTTCAATAGTTAATAAATGATTTTATGTAAAAATGGGTGATGTGATGTTATCAATCTTAATTTTATACTTCACAGATGGGTTTGGTTCCGATATTAGGACCATCTCAGCTGTTACTACAGCTTACGCCAGCCAAAAACTCTTGAGCTTCACCTCTACCCATAAGCTCTCTCTGTGAATTACCTCAGATCTCATTTGCTACTTTCCAAAATTGTCACATATAGCTAATACGTTTGAGCGTTTGTGAGTTTGGGTAAAAATGTTTCTGTCCCCTTCTTTAAATGTTCTAATTCATTCATCTGATCTTGTGCTGGTTACACTTGGTGTATTCTTTTCTATCATCACTGATACTTTCTTCTGTTTACACTGTCACTGCTGATGGTTCCCTCCCTCTCTCTCTTCTGTTATTTTTCCCATCCCCGTACATGTCCGTGTACTTCCTTGCTATCATTGCCGATACTCCTTCCCTTCTACCTTTCTTTCTGTAAACATAAAAATATATAGAAAATAATATCTTTTTCTTTCGGTATTCCTTGGAGTAGTTCTGTGTTTTTTCCTTGTCTCTCTCTTGTTTGACATGGCCGAGAAGGGTAAGGCCTTTTCTGGCTTCAAAAAATGCCAGAAGTGTGGCCATAAAATTCCCTCACAGGTTCATAGGTGTTTACTAGGCTAACGACCACAAGGGCCTTTTTAAACCTAGCTATGCATCCCAAATCTCTGACAAGTTCTGATGCCCTTGATAAGTGTAAGTATGGGCCTGGGAGATGAACTATTTACAGGTTACCTGTTTGCATTAGAGACATAGGTGCTCAACCAGGGATGAATTTCCAGTTTCCCATCCAATTGTCCAAGTTGCACTTGAATTGGGTTGTGAAGGAACTCTGCTTCACATGGATGTGGAGCCTGTTCCATAGATGGGGTAGTCTCTGGGATACATACCTATCTCGACAGCAGGTCCTACTTATATCACAGGCAAGCTTTAAGTCTTTAGAATGGGTAATTCTGGCACTGCTTGTTTTGTAGATATGCAGGAGGTCCATTAGAATGCGGTCTGACGATGCCCTGTATGCCAGGTATGGATCTCCCCTCAAAAGCCTATAGGAGACGGAATACAGGGTTAGGGCCTTGAGGCAGTCTGCATTAGACATTTTACTTAAGCCCTGTATTATTTTAGTGAACAGCCTCTGTGGACGTTCCAGTTGTTGGATATGCTTGGTTAGGTACATACCAAAGGGGGCACTATACTCAGACATGTCTGATGAATGTGGAATACAGTGGAACAGTGACTTACTTGGACTTAGATGCCATACCCTTCTTTATAAGTTGTGCAGTATAGAACAATTTCCTCACCACTGTAGACAAATGATGGTCAAAGGCTAGATTACTATCTGTGTGTCCCTACATCCCTGACTACTGGGTCAACTCTAAGGGGCATGTTGTCAATATGATAGCTGCCAGGGATGAATGACATCCCAAAGGATACTGTTATACATTTCTTGGAATTTAGTTTTAGTCTATGGCTCTGACACCAGTTGTTTGTATGTGTCAGCCCCTCCCGGAGAATATTTGTATCGGTGTGAGATTCAGTGACAGCTCCTAATTTGCAATTATCTGCAAATTTAGTCAGCCAGAGACACTGACACTGGCCTTGAATTCTGAGAAGTAAATGCCAAAAAGCGGTCCAAGGACTAATCCCTGAGGGACTCCACTTGTGACTGGCCTGTTTGTAGAGATGGACTCCCCAATTCTAAATTCTTGGGTCCTGTCTGTGAGCCAGTTGGCAATCCATTGGGTGACATACAGGTTTGTACCTAACCTGTTGAGTTTGTCAACAATGCCCGAGTGGGATATTGTGTCAAATGCCTTGGTCAGGTCAAGATAGGCAGTGTGCATGATTTTATCCTCATCCATTGCTTTGGTGACCTTCTCAAAGAAGGCCACCAGGTTGTGTAGGTATGATCTGCCCTTGAGGAAACCAAACTGGGTGGAGTCCAGTGTCTGGAGGTTTACTATATCTCTCTTGATCATCCCCATGATAATTCTTTCCATGGCTTTGCATATAGGACTAGTAAGACTTATGGGTCTGTAGTTGGCCCACCTTTGTGCAGAGGGATAACTTTTGCCTTTCTCCATTCATGAGACACAAATCCTGTTTGGAGGCTACAGTTAAATACTAATTCCAGAGGCCCTGATAGGTCATGTTTCATGCTATTTTAAAAGGCATCCTGGGATATTGTCTGGGCGCATTGATGCAGTGTTCTTGATCTTAGAGAGAACATTAAGGACCTGTTTCCTAGTAATGGTAGGGTGAGTTTTATTTGATGATATTTCCTGAGGGAAGGTTGAGGAGGAGAATGGGGTAAAGTTGGAGCTGAATTTGTCAGCAGGAGGTTTGCTATATCTTCTGGCTCAGTAAAGGTGGCTCCATTCACAGTGAGCTCTGCACACAATTGTGTATTGTCTTTGAGGTTGTGGACATAACTGAAGAATGGTTTGTGGTTGTCCTTGGTCTGGGAGGAAAAACTTACCTCAAATTTGGTTTTGGTGGACTTTATTTGTCCTCTGAGTTGTTTGTTTAGTTTGAGAGCTCTTTTATCCTGCTGGGTGCTGCACCTCCTAATTTTTGCAGTGATTATTTTGCTCCTGTTATACAGCCTATTGATTTTGTGATTCCACCAGGGTAGCTTGTTTTATGAGTTAGTTATGTTCTTTTTCCTGGTGGGTACAGCTGCCTCTATGCAGCTATTAACATGCTTGTGCAGGGTTTCTGTGAACAGTTCTGCACAGGTAGCAGTGTTCTCAGGGTTTATGGGGGCTTGAAATTTTGCCAGGTTCTCACTTAATAGCAGGAGGTTAGCCTTAGAATAGTTCCTGAATATTCCAGGTTTAACTGGCAGTCCAGGTTTTATTTTTACTTCGAAGGAGACTATTTTGTGGTCTGACCTTACCAAGGAAGGTATTACAGTACTGGGGGTGTGCAGCAGTTTCCCATATTAATTTTATTTATTTATTTTATTTTATTTTACATTTGTTAACCGGGCTAGTCTAGCTGGATATATGTCCATTTTCAGTAGAGGCCCTGGGAGAAAAGCTCCTCACATAGATCAATTACAACGAGACATATAATAAAAGTACAGTAAGGATATACATTTAGTAATAAGAATAAAAAATAGCTAAGGCACGCTAAAAAAAAGTATACTAGGTCATTAGAAGCGTCACAAATAAAAAAGCTAAAGATTAGCAAATTGTTTTTGATAAACTGTTGGAAAGAACGAATTAGTACAGGACATATGAAGGGATTAATGAAGAAATACAAGGGAGGAGAAGAGTGAGATGCAAAGGTCTAGTAAGGAGAGGAGAAGGAGATGGAAAAGAGGACAGGGTAGAGAAAAGGTGGAGTGGGACAGAGCATAAGAGGAGAGCAGCAGGGTGAAAAGAAGAACGTATATTTCTGGTTAATAAATACAGAGAAAAGTTATGGTAGAGAAGGGGGATGAAGAAGCTTAGTCAGGAGTCCTACAGGAGCAAAGCCAGTGATTTTGGAAGTGCAGTTTGATTTTTTGTTTGAAGAGTGGTAAGGAGGGGATTAGAGTGATATCAGTGGGTAGCTGATTCCATGTCCTACCTACAGTATTGGTGAACAGAGAGTCACCAGCTAAGTTATAGGATTTTACAGATTTGGTCATGAGTTTAGAAGATGATCGAAGGGAGGTAAGATTATTATAGGGGATTAAACGTTGTGAAAGTATAGGGGTGTTGTCAGGTTGGTAAAGTATCTTGTGGGCAATGGTAAGTTGTGAGATCATAAGGCAGTTTTGTAGCTCAAGCCAGCCTAGGAGTTTTAGGTTATGACAGTGATGTGTTCTAAAAGGGTTACTTGTAGCAAAGCGGGCAATACTATTGTAGCAAGTTGCTAGTTTATTTAGGTTAGCCTTCTTAAGGTTAGTGAAAATAGGTGAGGCGTAAAAGAGAGTAGATATCAGATGGGAGTGGGCGATAGTTGCTCTGGTAGCAGGTGTAAGAAATGGTTTAATGCGGTATAATGATCCTATTTTTTTGTTAACAGTTTTGATGATGTTATTGATGTGCTGATCAAAAGTGAGATTGTTGTCGATGGTTATTCCTAGCAGTTTAGTTGTTGTGTCAGGAGAGATGACAGTGGTGTCATTAGATAGGATATTGAAGTTTAATGGGGAGGCTCGAGTGGTAGGAGTGAAAAGGAGAAGTTTGTTTTTTTTAGCATTGAGGAAGAGGTACCGTCTAGTAAACCAAGTCTCTACAGTGTTGAAAGTAGTTTGAGTTAGAGAGAGTAGCTCTGAAGAGGTAGATGCTGAACAGATAATAGTGGAGTCGTCAGCATATTGGATGCAGGTAGCTTGAGGGATTACAGTGTTGAGATCGTTTATGTAAAGGGAGAAGAGAAGAGGGCCGAGAATGGAGCCCTGTGGGACTCCAATAGAAACAGGCAATAAGGAAGAGATATGATTGTCCCAACGAATGGCTTGATGTCTGTTGCTAAGATAAGAAGTAAACCATTTTAAAGCCAGGTTATCAAATGAGAGGGATTCAAGGATGTTAATAAGGGAAGAATGGTTCACCATGTCAAAAGCTTTAGAGAGGTCAATGAATAGAGCAGAGGAGAAAAGATTGGAGTTGCGATAGTTGTTGATGGTATCAACAAAGGAAAGAAGGGCAGTGGAGGTGCTGTGGTGGGGTCTAAAGCCATGTTGACAGTTGGCTATAATGTTGTGTAAAGAGAGATACTGTACAAGTTGCTGATGGATGCATTTCTCCATAATCTTAGCTAGAGGTGAAAGAAGAGCAATAGGTCTAAAGTTAGTGTAGTCTAAAGAGTTACCTCCTTTGTGAAGTGGGATGATATGAGAGACTTTCCATATATCTGGTATGGTTCCCTCTTGGATAGTCCTAGTAATGAGAATAGATATAGGGTATGCAATTTGTTTGGCAGCCTTTTGAAGAAACAGAGAGGGGAGTTTGTCAGCAGAGGGGGTGCATGGTTTCAGTTTGAGAATAAGTTTGTAGATGAAAGAGGTAGAGATAGGATGAAGAGTGAAGTTATGGGGGAATCAACAAGATTATTTGGAGAGTAAAAGTTGTTGGTGTTCAGTTGTCTAGCAAGAGATTGGATGGTTTCTATGAAAAAAGAGTTGAAAGTGTTAGCAGTTTGGTTAGGGGTATTTGTGTCTGCATTTATGGGGGAGGGGGTTTTAGCTGTTCCAAGTTTAAGGAGTTTGTTGATTGACGTCCAGAATTGTTTGTGTTTATTTAAATGGGTTTCTTGCAGTTCACAGTAGTATTTTTTTGTCAGAGATTATAGCTTTTTTTTGTAAGGTTTCTACGCTGGCAAAAATGGAGAAAATCAGAGCTGATTCTATGGTATTTCCATTTGGCCCAAAGTTTATTTTTAGTGTGAATTCATTTCTTTGTTTCCTTTGAGAGCCATGGGGCTATATTAGACTTCATTCTAATAGAGCGTTCAGGGGCATGTTTATCCAAAATGGAAAGGAAGGTCGAGTTAAAGAATGATACTGCTTCTTTAAGAGGAAGAGATTTCAAGAGGTTCCAGTTACATGTTTTGAGATCATTTTGAAATAAGTCACTTTTGAAGTGTTTGGTCGAGCGTATTATTCTAATGTTAGGGAGGTTTTGATAGTCAATCTTTTCTCTAGAGATATAGGTTAGACAGTGGTCACTGAGGTCATCAGGCATAGTTCCTACTTTGTATGAGACATTGACTTTGTTTATAAGTATCCAATCTAAGATACTCTGTTTCTTACTGGGTTTATTAAGCCTTGTTGTAGTGGTAATGGATTGAGTAAAACCATGTAGGTTTATATGACAGGAGGGATTATCCATGTTAACAGTATTCCAGTCTATATTAATGAGGACCAGGTCCAGTATGGCTGCACCCCTGGTTGATGTATTGACTATCTGGTCCAGGGAGTTTGTGTTTACAAAAATCCAGGAATTCCTGTGCATGTACGTCTGGTGTCATATAGGATTCCCAGTTAATAGTGGGATAATTAAAGTCACCCATGAATATGGTATTGGGTTGGATGGGTAGTGTTTCTAATAAGTTTAGATATATGGTATGGGTTTCCTGGGTCATAGAGGGAGACCAGTAGCTTGTAAGAAAGTGGTATTGGATTTTACCTATGGTGGTTTGAACATGGAGCAGTTCAAGTGCATTGTCCTGTTTGGCCACCCTTGAAGTGTATTTATTTTTTATGTAAATAGAGACATCTCCACCTTTAGTCCCTGCTTGTGAAGTTGGTTCTTCTTTCGGCTTTTCGCAGTTAGGGGTTGCCACAGTGGAACTCCGATCCGCTAATGATTGGCAGTAGATTTTTATGGTGCCGAGGTGTCAGCTCGATGCCCAACCTTCAACGAAGGCATACCCATTCACGCATGTCTTTCAAACACCACTCGACCATGGGGAGGACATGCAGACTCCACACAGATGACGCTCCAGCTGAGAATCGAATGGGAGAACCTCTTGCTGTGAGACGACAGTGCTAGTCCCTGCTTGTGAAGTAGCTGGCCTAAATGTGTGGAAGGCGTTATAACCTTGCACTGTTGGCGTGCTTTCCATGGCTTTAAACCATGTCTCAGTGACCGCAAAGACATCACCATTCTCCAGGGTAGAAAGAGCTTCTAGAGAGTGGAACTTTTTGTGTAGACTCCTAGCATTGAGCAGTAATACCTTTAGATATTATTGTTTTTTATTTGCTATGTCGGAAGTACTTTCAGTTTGGCATTGCCTAAAAAAGGCACTATAGGGAAGACAATGTTTTAGGTAATATTCAAAAGCCTAGAGGGGAGAGGTGCAGACCATCCCTGGCAAAGCAGCATGGTCTGTTGACCATCTCCTTCCATGCTGACAGATATTGCACCCCCTTAGAATGACACCAGAAACTAAGCCAATAGTTAAAGTCAATCATCTTTTGTTCATACTGTGGTATCATCCTTGGAGAAGGTAAAATGTTGCTCAATGCTAGGCTCATACCAGCCTGAGGTATACATTCCAAAAGCACTGTGATGTCTCTTCATATGGTCTAGGGAGGTACGTCTCAGGTAATTTTCTCCACCATGGACTATAACCGAGTCATATTGGTAATTGTGGTCCAGTGACCTGAGTGCATGTGTAATGTGGTTTATCTTAGCCCCTGATAAGCAACTGACCATAACTTTCTCCTTACTCGGCTGGGTGAGAGGGACATCAGTGTGTTTCACAATGACGTCTCCAATGACTAGAATGTTGGTTTGTGTGGTGACTTGCCTTGTGGGCTTAGAGGTAGAGGTTCCATGAGATGTAGCTCTATGTGTTGATGTAGGTGTTGTTTTGAAAGAGTGCATTAGGGGCTGCTGAGGGTATTTGTTATGTGTGGTTCATAGGTGTGTACTAGGCTAATGGCCCTGGAGCCTTTACAAACCTAGCCCATAGGATTACCCTGGCTTCATGCCACCCGACCTTATTTCCCAGTGCCTCTGTTGAGAAGAGCCACTGGAGTGATCCCTGGGGTGAACTTTCTATTTCCTATCCACTCATCAAGATTTCTCTTGAAGAGGGGCAGTGTGGTGCTCTGTTTGACATGTATGGGAAGTCTATTCCATAGCACAGGCAGTCTCTGGGTTATGAACCTGCCCCTCCAGCATGTTCTGTTGATTATGGTAATAAGGTTGAGGTCTCTGGAGCATGTGCTGTGGAGGGATAAGGATTTCTTTAGACGTAGCATTTTTAACAGTGCTGGGTCAGACATGGCTTTGTAAGTCAAGCAGAAATCGCCTCTTAAGTAAGCAATATGAGACAGAGAATAGTTGGAGTTTTTTGAGTCTGTCCATATAGGACAAGTGTTTAAGGCCTAGGGTCCTCTTTATGAGGTACTTTTGTGATCTCTCTAGTTGTTGCAGGTGTTTAGTGAGGTACATGCCAAATGGGGCATTGTACTCGATGACTGGCCTAATGAAGGAAGAGTAGAGGGAGATAATGACCTCTTTCTTCCTGGATGCAAAACCCTTAGTAATGAGATGTGCCACATAGAAGGACTTTCTACCACAGTGGCAATGTGGTGGTCAAAAGAGAGGTTGCTGTCAACAAGTGTTCCCAGATCTCTTATAACTCCTTCTGTGTTCAGTGGACTACCATTGATGTGATAATTCATGGGAACTGGGGTTTTCCCAAAGGAGATGATGACATATTTTGGCATTGAGCGTAAGGCCGTGGTTCTGACACCAGTCGTTGGTCTCATTGAGGCCTTTCTGTAGGATGTCAACATCACTTGGGAAGTTAATAATGACTCCCAACTTGCAATCATCTGCAAACTTTGTCAGCCAGAGTCCCTTCATGTTGGCCTGGACTTCTGAGAAGTAGATACCAAACAGGAGAGGACTAAGGACTGATCCCTGTGGGACTCCATTCGTGACTGGTCGGCAGTTTGACTTGGAGTCAGCTACTTTCACACTGTGGGTTCTATCGCTGAGCCAGTTTGCAACCAACCTAGTGATATAGGGGTTGATGCCTAGCTTAGTGAGTTTTTCTATGATTCCTGAGTGGGGAATTTTATCAAAGGCCTTGGCCATATCAAGGTAGGCTGTATGAACCACCTTGCCTTCATCCATAGCTTTGGTGACTGACTCAAAGAAGTCGATCAATTGAAGAGGCATGATCTACCCTTCACAAAACCAAACTGTGTGGGATCCACAGTTTGGAGATTCCCTATATCCTTGTTTATTAGGTCCATGATGATGCGTCACATAGCTTTGCATACCAGACTTGTCAGGCTAATGGGATGATAGTTCCCAGGGTCTGTAGTCGCTCTTCCTTTGTGGAGAGGGATGACTGTAGCAGTGCGCCATTCAGTAGGGACAAAGCCTGAGGTGAGGCTGTGATTGAACAGGGCACACAGGTGAGGTGCCAGTTCACTCTGTAGTTCATGTAGAACACAGCCAGGGATGTTGTCAGGTCCCATAGAAGCTCTATTCTTGGCCTTGGACAGTGCTGTTTTAACCTGTGCAGCAGTAATACTGAGTGTCTGGTAATCTACTTGTATTGTGATTGGTCCTTTGTGGGGGGGGGGGAGGGGTAAAGTTGGCGCTGAATCTGTCGGCCATTATATTGGCTATATCTGTTGGCTCAGTAAAGGAGGTACCATTGTGCAGTAGCTCAGAGCAAATCTGGGTATTGCCAGGGAGATTCTTTACATAACTATAGAAGGCCTTGTGGTTGTCTTTACTATCTGCTGCAATTCTGTTTTCATAGCTAGCTTTAGAGGAACTGATGAGAGAGCTCAACTTTTTGTTGAGGCTGATAAGGAAGTTTTTCCGGACTTGGGACTTCACCTTATTCCGCATCAGTTTCCTCCATCTTTTGTAAAGCCTGTTAATGGCAGGGGACCACCAGATTGGCTTCCTTTTTTTGAAAGAGAGCATCTTGGCTTTATTGGGTATGGCGAGATCCATGCATTTGTGTACATGTTCATACAGTGCATTGGTGTATGATTCGGCAGTCATGCAACTATTCTCCATTTGCATGGGTGCCATGAAGTTAGCCACTTCTGTTTTTAGGAGCCCAAGGTTAGCTTTGGAGAAGTTTTTCATGGTGGTCACCTTTGTGGGGGGTGGGGGGTTTGAGGGGTGTGGATTTCCAAGGTGATTAGTTTGTGGTCAGATCTAACCAGTGTGGAGTTAACTATTGGTGTAGAGCAACAGTCACCCATGTTAGTAATGACCAGGTCAAAGATGTTGCTGCCTCTAGTGGGAGTAAGAACGAGCTGGTCCAGGGCATTGGAATTAATGAATTCCAGGAAATGTTGTGCAAGTGTATTGGTATATGAGTAGTTTTCCCATTTAATTGAGGGGTAGTTGAAGTCGCCCAGTATGAGGGTGTTAGGTTGGACCCTAATATTCTCCAGGGTGCTAAGGAACATGGAGTGTGAGTCTTGGGACATGGTTGGGGACCTGCAACAGGGTATGACCTGAATCGCTGTCTTACCCAATGTTAGCTGCACCTGAAGTATCTGTGATGCGTTATGTTGGGCTACCACTCTGAAGGTCTGTGCATTCTTTATAAATATGGAAACACCACTGCCTTTGGAGCTTCGGTCCAAGTTCTGTGGTTGAAAGATGTGGAATGAGTTATAGCCTGGTATTGCAGGGGTGCTTTCTGCTGCCTTGAACCAGGTCTCTGTTACAGCACAAATGTCAATGTTCTCCATTTTAAGGAGTGCTTTGAGCGAGTGCATTTTGAGATTTAGACTTCTAGCATTGATCAGCATGACCCTCAGATTGCATTTGTTTGTAACTGTTACGGTGGTAATTTGGTCTTTGGAACACCACCTAAAAAAGGCACTGTAGGGGTGGCAAGAGCCTTGGCCAGTATCCGGAAGCCCAGGGGTGAGAGGTGCAGGCCATCTCTGGCAAAGCATCAAGGTCTGTCAGTCATGTCATTCCAGGCAGACAGATACTTGATCCCCTTAGAATGACACCAGAAACTTAGCCAATTGTTGAAATCAATAATTTTCTGCTTGTACTGTGATATCATTCTGGGTGATGGTAGGATGTTGCTCAGTGCTAGGGTCATACCCACCTGGGTTACATAATCCGAGAGCTCCCCATGTCTCTTTTCATGTAGTCCAGGGACGTACGTCTCAGGTCATTCACACCCACATGTACAGTAACAGAGTCATATTTGTACCTGTTGTTGAGGAACCTGAGTGCATGAGTTATGTGGTGGATCCTGGTACCTGACAGGCAGCTGGCAGTTACTTTCTCCTTATTCAGTGTAGTGAGTGGGACATCAGTGTGCCTCACTATCGAGTCACCTATGACTAGTGTGCTGGGCATGTTGATTTGCCTTAGGGGCTTTGGTTGAGTGGCACACTGTTTAGGAGAGTTATGTGTCTCACGATTAGTGTTGTGTTGTAGTGGTCGAATGTGTTTCTGCCTTGGAGGTCTCTGCTGTTTGGGTAGATTTTTATTGAGAGCCTCTGTGAAGGTGGGTGTGTGATTTGTGTTTTTATGTGAAGGCAATGCTAGTGTGTGTTCTGGAGGGCTGTGTGTTCCATGTGGTGTGGTGCAAGTGCTGACCTCCTCTTGACCAGCTGTTCTGGTCTTGACTGGAGAGTGCGTGGCTTCCAATTTGGATATATAAGTGCATCTCTCGCAAGTCTGAGAGGTCTTTGTGGTTTAGGAAGGTTACATGTAAGTACCACAGCATATGTGAGTTGATATGTCTGCTTTGAATTGTGCATGACGGGTGCAGCGTGTGTACTGTTGACAACCTCATTGACATTAGGAATACTTTTACGTGAGAGCTTTGCCTCTAGTGACTTTGTGTAAATACATCTCTCACATACCATATCAGTTTGTTTGAGAATTAGCAGATTGTCAGTAAACATGAGGCAATTTCTGCATTGCCTCAGAATGTCCATATCTACCAAGCCGGTAACAGAGACAGTAGGAAAGTTCATATCTATGGCAACAGACCCTTTTTTATTGATTAGATAGAGTGAGAATATCAATCCCTGTCAGGAGTATCTGGTTTGCAACTATGTGGACAATGCTTGTCACTGCAAACTAATTTTAATTGTGCTTTTACAAACTAAAACAAGTTTTCATTGTGTTTTTACCAATTGTGCTTTTACAGGAAAAATGTCACTCAGGGTGTCTGAGTCTGTACAGAGCACTGCCAAACACTTGAGGGGAAACTAATATGTAGACCCTGAAAATTTAAGGATGTGGTATTTAGGCAGATATTCTGAAGTTAGAAATAAATCGAGTACTTACTGAAAACAAAGAATTAGGTTGTCAAGAATGAAAGAGGGGAGTCACATGAATGGCTACTGCATGGCTATTACTAATGCTGGTCTCACCACAGCTTCACTCTATCGGGATACAATACTCCTTTGCTTCTTCTCTCACCAGAAGCAAAATGCTAGCATCAGTCCCAAGAAGAGAAGCAGGCCACAGCCTGTTTGGTGATCCACAATCTTATCCCAGATGATGCAAGGGTCTGTAGGCTTGTAGCCTTTTCCTGGTAGGTGCCTTAAATAGCAACCAGACCAGTCAGGAATGCTATGCACAGACACTCACTCTCTAACCAGAAACAGTCAAGAATCAATGCACTCTGCTCCTTCTCTCACCAAGACAAAAATATAAGCACAGGTTCCAAGCTGTCACCTATGAAGCAATTATTAGGCTTTCTGGTAATCATCAGTCTCCAGGAGATAATGTTCCTGTACTTCTTCTCTCACTAGGATAAAACAGAAGCACTAATCCCAAGATGACTACTGACAGGCAGAATGTGGGATCTCCAATAACTGGTGGTCTTGTAGTAGATGTTTAAAGGTAAGATAAAAAAAATGGTTTACCCTAAACACTGCAATCTGCACTAAGCAGTTAAGAGATGAAAAAGGGTAACTTAAGATGTTCATCGTGTTATACTGCTGCAGTCATCACACTTGGGTTATCCTGCCATCAGGCGGTCCCACAGTCGGCCAAATCCCAAAGTCTTGGTCCGGCATCGGTTGTCGTCGCTTCTTCCCTGACGTCAGTGCGACAAGGGTATAAAAGAGGCAGCCAACGCCATTTTCTCCAGTCTTTCTTGCTGCGCGGTGCCCAAAGCAGAAGCAGTTCGCAAGTGCCGATCGGCAAGCTCCTGAGATTTTCGAATCGAATTTCAGCCCGAAGTCTTCTCTAAAGCTAAGTACCCCGTTGGGGAAACTTTTCTTGCCTCAGACCAATGTCAGACAAAGTTAATAATTGCATTTCTTGTGGGAAGCAAGTACCTCATAAGGATTTTCATTCTTATTGTATTCCTTGCCTAGGCCCAAACCACGACGTCTCTGGTTGTCATTTTTGTGCTAGGTTCAACAAACGTACAATCAAGCGTCGGGCAGATTTTGCCCGACATTATTTTGGCAGAAAATTTAACTATAGCATGCCATCAGAGCAACCGACATCAGCAATGATTAAAAAACACAAGGATAAGAACAGGCAGCCAAGGCCAAGACCAGATACCGAGGCCTCAGCAAGGCCTGCCACCGGTTCTCCGGTTTTCAGCGAGGCGCCTACGCAGCCCCTGACTACTGCTGATTTAGAAATTCTGACGGCCTCCCAGACCGAATCAGCTGCGCCTCAGGAGCCAGTAACATCTCACCCCTCGGATGCCAACCCTGACGGTGATCCGGAGATTTTGGATAGGCCTTCGGTTTCTGAAGGTGTCTTCAAACTGACAACTATCTCAATTAAGTCTTATGCTAAACTTAAAGCCCCTTTAAAAGTTAAGAAACCGGGTCCACAGACGCCCCCCCACAGGCCCCTATGCCTAAAAAACAGATGCTTAAGATGGCTGTGGATTTAATTACCCTTATCAGGGGTTCCCAACCCCCACCTGACTAAAGGCCTTGACTGGAGGAAGATTATCCTTCCTCTGACCAAGCATCCATTTCGTAAGCTAACTCTGAGGACCAGGATTATTCCTTCCCTCCTTATGAAGACTCAGATGCTGAAGAGTCCATTCCCTCTGTCTCCCCCCCTGAAGACTACTCTTTTGGGGAAACTTTACATACCATGAGGGAACACTTCCACTGGGAAGGCCAAGATTACTCTGACTCTAAGAAAAGACTCCGCGAGTTTCTTCTTCTTCCACAGCATAGACCCCTGGCAATTCCTCCAGTTTTAGACATTTTGGATGATGTTTACACCGAATCTAGTCTAAACCCAGATTCCTTACCTCCTGCACCAGCTAAACCAGACAGATACTACCGTGTTCCTGATACTCATAAGTTTCTATATAAAAGTCCTGTTGCAGACCTCAAAACCATTTCCCAGGGTCCCAAGGGAGTTAAGGCCTCTACTGCTAAGAATCCACTACCTTCTGAAAGAGATTCCAGAGCATTAGAAAGATGGGGGAAGAAAGTGTATACGTCTGCCACTTTGGCCATGAGGGCCTTAAACTGCCAAATCCACATGCTAAAATACCAGCAGTACTTGATTACACAGTTAAAGCATAAAATGATCCCTCAGACAGATCAACATGATTTCAAAGAGATGCAGGATTTGCTGCATGCAGCAGAACAGGTGGGAAAGCATACCTTACAGTGTGGTTTTGATTCATTGGAAGCCTCATGTAGAGCAGCTGTCACAGGGTCTGTAATACGTAGGCATGCTTGGCTAAAAGAGCAAGCCTTACCAGAACATGTCAAAGCAAAGTTATTGGATGCTCCATTGCAGAAAGATGTGTTATTTGGTGTCAAAGCAGAGGAAGTTTTAAAGAAAATGGAAGAAAATGCAAAATCTATGCAAACAGTTAAAGATTTTTTACAGGTACAACCTCTTCGTTTCAGCAGAAACTGGCCATCAAAAAACTGGTCCTTTCCTGCATCAGACAGACCCCAAAGAGGTAGGTACAGATGCCCAAGGGGCAGAGGCCAGCCACAAGGTTCTTTCAGGCCTAGACAATGGCATACAACAACTCAAAGAGGTGGAGACGAAAGATCTCAACCCTTCAGGAAACAAACACAATGACTTCCCTCTTCACCTGCCAAGCAAAATTGCCCTGGCAGCACCTTTGGGAGAAAAACTGGCTCTATTTCCACAAAATTGGTGCATCATAACAAAGGACAAATGGGTTCTGGATATTATTACCCGAGGCTACAGATTTCATTTTCACACTTTACCACGGATGAGAGGCATGCCAAATCTGCCTCCAAACCAATGGGCAGAGGCACAAAAGCAAATTTCAGCTCTCATGGATATGAAAGCAATTCAAAAGGTACCTACAAAGGAGCAAGGTCAAGGTTTTTACTCAAGACTATTTCTAGTACCAAGAAAGGACAAAGCCTGGAGACCCATTTTAGACCTCTCAATTCTAAACACATACCTGGAGGTACCCAAATTCAAAATGCTCACACTACAGCAGCTTCTTCCCATGCTGGGCAAGGAGTCTTGGCTGGTAACGTTGGACCTCAAAGAGGCATACCTGCATGTCCCTATCAGACAAGATTGCAGAAGATAACTCAGATTTTTGGCAGGTACAACACATTATCAATTCTCTGCATTGCCCTTTGGCTTATCTACTGCGCCCAGAGTATTTACGAAATGGCTGGCATCAGTAATTGCATACTGCAGACAACGAGGAATACAAATGTATCCATATCTGGACGACTGCCTGATCCAAGCGGATAGCAAGGACATTCTGTTACAGCATCTGGCATTTGTAACAAAGCTGCTCAGTTGCCTAGGGTACACAGTAAACAAAAAGAAGTCAAAACTAATACCCTTGCAACAGATAATATTCCTGGGTGCCAGCTTAAATATGATGGCCCAGATGGCTTATCTCACGCCAGACAAACAAAAACAATTGACTCAATACTTCAAAAAGATGGCAGCTTTTACCCAGCTCACTGCAAGGAAAATCCTGCAGGCATTGGGGTTCATGGCATCCTGCATTCAACTAATCCCATATGCAAAGTTGCATATGAGGAAATTACAATGGTACCTGAAAAGTGTATGGACTCAACACAGGCACAGCCTCGAATCAAGTATACCTCTCATTCCCTGCCTTCAAAAAGAGTTCCTATGGTGGGCTCAAGCATGTCAAATAAACAAGGGTCTTCCTTTTGTCTTACCTCCAGCAAACCAAACTATGACAACAGATTCTTCAGACTATGCCTGGGGAGACACACATGGCAGGACAGTGCATACAGGGCAAATGGTCTGCAAAACAAATGCATCTTCACATCAACCAAAAGGAGATGCTAGCTGTGCAAAATGCACTGACAGCCTTCAAGGACCTCTTGCATCCAGGACAACTACTAATAAGAACAGACAACACCATAGTTATGTGGTACATAAACAAACAGGGAGGAACACACTCCTACCCTTTATGCAGACAGGCAATGACCTTGTGGAACACAGCATTGACTTACCAAGTACAACTGCAAGCACAATTCCTGCCAGGAAAGGAAAACATATTGGCAGACGAATTAAGCAGAAATATGGCAGATCCTCACGAGTGGAGACTACACCCACAAGTATTTTCAATGATAACTCAAAGGTGGGGATGCCCAGACATAGATCTATTTGTCTCCCCCAACATTTGCCAACTACAGAAATTTTGCACAAGGACTTATCACTCCCTAGTCTGGAAAGTGGACGCCCCATCATTCAGTTGGACAGCATTGACAGTCTATGCCTTCCCACCACTACCTCTGTTGACCAAGGTACTACTGAAAGTCAGATCAGAGAGACCACAAATGATCCTCATTGCTCTGGACTGGCCATGCTAGCACTGGTACCCATTACTAAGGAACTTGACTCACAGCCCTCCATGGATCTTGCCTCAATTCTCACTTCTGTTGGCCCAGAAAAACTCTCAGATCCTTCACAGCCAGCTCAGGACTTTAAATTTAGCTGCATGGAGAATACCTTGAATTATCAATCAACACTTCTCTCAAAGGACGTCCTGAATGTCATTTTGGAGGCCAGGAGGCCCAGCACCAGAAAAACTTACTCAGACAAATGGAAAATATTTTGTGCATGGAACCAGGCTAAAGGCCAAAATCCTTGGATATCAAACATCCCACAAATACTGCAATACTTAACTGAGATGCTACACAAAGACCTTTCTTTCTCATCCATTAAGATCCATGCTTCAGCCATTTCAGCTCAATATAATACGGATCCTCCCATATTCTCACACCCTTTACTAAGGCAGTTTCTCAGAGGGGCTATGAATATAAGATCCCCCAGAAAACCCCCAATGCCAGCTTGGGACCTCAACTTCGTTTTAGAAAAATTAACACTGCCTCCTTTCGAACCTGCCTTCTCAGCAGAACTACAATACTTGTCATGGAAAACAGCTCTGTTGCTGGCTATTACCTCAGCATGCAGGGTCTCAGAACTACAGGCACTTATGGCAGTGGAACCTTTCATCATTTTCCATCAGGACAGAGTCTCTTTACGAACTAACCCTACCTTTATGCCAAAGGTAGTATCCAGTGTGGCTTTGAATCAGACCATTCATTTACCCACCTTTTATCCAAACCCCCAGAATAAAGGAGAAAGACTCCTTCACTCTTTGAACATTCACAGACAGCTACATTACTATTTAGATAAGACAAAGACCTTCAGAAAAACTGACCAACTCTTTGTATCCTATGCTACAGGTTCACAAGGAAAGGCTATTTCAAAACAGACCATCTCCAAATGGATAGCACATTGTATCTGCTTTTGGTACTCGCACCTTGGGAAAGCAGTGCCTGTTAATATTAGGTCCCATTCTACCAGGGCTACAGCAATCTCAGCAGCCTTTCTCAGGGGGGTTCCAACCAAGGACATTCTGGCAGCTACTTGGAGTTCAGTGCACACCTTTACCAAGCACTACCACCTTCCATTATACTCAAAAACCAGAGCTGGTTTTGCCACTGCAGTTCTGCAGGGCATCCTAGCTTCGCCTAACCCAGTTTAGTACCAGCCACCCATCCATAGCTTTGGGATTCAACCCAAGTGTGATAACTGCAGCAGTATAACACGATGAACATAGTACAGTTTTGTACCTACCATAAATGTAGATGTTTAAGTGTATGTACTGCTGCAGTCCAGGTTACCCTCCCACCATCCCCTCTACATACCAGGGTGTTACTTATAACTCCATGTACATCAATCAATTGGATGCATGTCTATATGGTGTATTTGCTAACAGCTAGTACTATTGTTTATCTACTAAGGTATTTTTGCATAATTATTGTATTGCCTTCCTAGTTGGGGGCACCTGACACCTGGGGCAAGAAAAACTGAATAAAATGGCGTTGGCTGCATCTTTTATACCCCTGTCACACTGACGTCAGGGAAGAAGTGACGACAACCGACGTCAGACCAAGACTTTGGGATTCGGCCGACTGCGGGACCACTTGACGGCAGGATAACCCAAGTGTGATGACTGCGGCAGTATATACACTCGAACATCTACATTTATGGTAGGTACAAAACTGTACTATGTGATGTTGTCCTATCTTGCCTTCATTCTTAGCAGGTTGGGTTCAGAAGCAATCCTCAGTTCTGACTCAGCCTTATACAAAGCTTGAGGTCTTCCACTAGCTCGTGGCTAAAACCCTATCCCATGATGCACTACGAGAGTTCCCCAGATCTCGTTTGGCGCTAAACAAGATTGGATGCTTTTCCTACTGGCTCTGGCTAAGTAGTTCTTTTATTGCCTTATATTTGAAGATTGTTAGAGTATTTTCTATACTTTTATTCCAGCTAATTGTTAAGTAAATTATCTGTTTGTTCTGCTGTTGTTTTTGCTGTTGGCCGCCTTTTTTCCCATTAGGCTTTTCTTTCCCTGCATTAAATTTAGAAAGCCTGTTTTAGTTATTGGGTTCTTCTTTCCTGTAAGAATAGGCTAGTTAGAGAACTGTCTTAGCCCGTTTAAATTTGAGGGCTTTCCCCTTTGGTTTTCTCTTGCTGCCTCTCTAAATACTCAGGGCTAGCTCATTTAAGTTAGAGAGCTGCCTCTTTCCCTTTTAGTTAGAGAGCCTTTTTTCTGTGTGTTTGGCTGATCTGATCGCTGTTTTAAAAAAAAAAAAAAAAAAAAAAAAAAAGTGTTGTGTAAATTTTAGTAGTAGTAGTGTTTTTTTCTGTGGTTTTCCCCTAGAGTTGTTGGCTGTTTTTTTTCTGTTGTAGTTACTGTTAGTCATGTCTTCCAAAGATTCTATCCAAAGCGAGAGACATCATTTTACATTTCTGCTCTCACCTAAGAATTACAATAAACTGCAAAACATCTGCCTTGTTTCTATCTCAGCATATAATTTTTATGGGAGCAGATTTAGGTACAACAAATTTGATGGCAAAACATCCCTCCAAAAGGGTTCAAATGCTATGACGTCAAGTCCTAAACCTTCTTTCCAAGAGAAAGTACAAGCAAGAACAATCCTCAAAGTACTGGGAACAGTGGCAGCTGCGATAACCTGGAGTCCATTACCACATCTGCACATGACAATACTATAGTGGCTACTTTTCATTCAGTGGTCAGTGAAGGAACAACCTATGTCCCACCAAATTTTGGTAATGGAATCCTGCAGGAAAGACCTTCATTGGTGTCTTTACTCCACTCATGACATTAGGTTGTCCCTTTCTTCCTCCCTAGCCTTTAGCCACAGTGACCATGGATGCTTCCCAGATAGGGTTGGGGGGGCATTATCTGGGAATGACAGTTCAAGGCACTTGGCAGGACCACGAGGCCCAGTTGTACATCAGTGTCCTAGAGATGAGAGCAGTGCTTTTAGTGTTCCAAGCATTCCAGGACTCTTCTGCTATGAACTGTTGGGATACAGACAGACAACATGTCAGTTGTATGGTACATAAACAAGGAGGAACCAGATCTTACCCCCTTTGTCGGGAGGCCCTGAGAGTATGGCATTGGGCAACCTCCTCCCAGTGCTTTCTGATAGCAATGCACATCCTAGGGAAATCCAGCGTGATTGCAGACAAACTCAGCAGAGTGATTCTCATGCCTCACGAGTGGTCCCTAAAACAGGAAGTGGTGGAAGAGATTTTCCACAAATGGGGCCAGCCTTGCTGTGACTTTTTTGCCATGTCCATGAATGCCAAATGCTGCAGCTACTTTGCCCTGATTCCCCCTCCGGGGGAGTCACCAAGGGATGCACTTGTTCATGATTGGCCCTTGGGTCTCCTTTATGCCTTTCCTTTGACACCAGATGTTCTTCAGAAAGCCAGTCTCTTGGGAAGGAACTTAATACTTGTTCCCCCTATACTGGCCTAGTCAAATCTGGTTCCCATTCCTGTGGCCTTATCTTCAGGAGGAGCCGTGGATTCTGGACTCTGTTCTGGACCTCCTGACCCATGCATCAGTGAAGCTCCACCCTTCCCTTTAAACCCTCAAGTTGACAGCTTGGCTGCTCTGATTCCAGCCATAGCCAGGCTCCCTAACCTTTCTATGTCAGTAAAGCATATTCTGATCTCGTCCAGTAAAGCTTCAACAAGGAGGTTGTATAAAAGTGAATGGAAAAGATTCTCTTCATGAACCTTGAATAACCACCTCGACCCCTTCTCTGCCTAGTAGCTTCTATTCTTCAATTTCTGGCAAAACTGTTTAATGAAGGGGCAGCCGCAGCTACTGTTCAGTTCTAGCTGGCTGCCATATCCAATTTCCATTTAGGAGAATCAGGCCCTAATGTGATGTCCCACAGACTTTGCAAAGCCTTTCTTAAAAGTACTGTCTTATTAAGACCACCTATTAAGGTCCCTCCACCGCCATGGGACTTAAATTTTATTTTATCATGTTTGTTCCTTCCCCCTTTTGAGCCTGCATCATCCTGCGACCTCAAGTATCTTACTTGGAAAATGATTCCGTTTATAGCTATTACTTCTGCAAGAAGAGTTTTCAGAGCTGCAAGCATTGTCCATAAAGCCCCCCTACATGCTTTTCCACAAAGATAGAGTATCCCTACGAACGAGCCCATCCTTTTTACTCAAAGTATTATCAGAATTTAACCTGAATCAGTCCATAGCACTACCTGTTTTTTTCCCAAACTATGGCAACAGGGCAGAATATATACTGCACCAGCTGGATGTACATAGACAATTACATTTCTACTTACATGAAAATATGACCAATTATTTGTATCCCTTTCAGACTCAAAAAATGTGTTCCTGTGTCAAAAGTCACATTTTCAAATTGGCTATCAGATTGTATTACCTTTACTTACCAATCTAAAAACAAAGAACTTTCTTATAAAATAAAAGGTCATTCTACAAGAGCCATTGCAACCTCGTCTGCCTTTCGGGTGATACTACCAATTGACACCATTTGTGCTGTAGCAACATGGCCAAGGCCTCATAGCTTTATCACTCATTACAAAGTTGATTTGACCTCCAGGAACAGGGCCTCCTTCGGGTCCACTGTTCTGAAGAATATTCTCCCTTGAGCCACCCAAGAAGGATGGTGCTAGGGATGCTGTCCCAGCCAGCTAGGAATGAAGGTGAGATAGGACAACATCACATAAAGAAGTTATATACTCACCATAACGTTCTATGTGTGTTGTCCATCTCGAGTTCATTCTTACATCCCACCCTTCTGCCCCCAGTCTTTCGGTCCTAGAGGATCGAGCTGGTGCAATTGATTATTAATGTCCTTTGACCTTCTTTATTGCTCTATCACTTATTCAGTGACCTTTATTTAGCTGTATCTGCAGACAGGATCTGGAGAACTCTCATAGTGGATCATGGGATAGAGTTTTAGCCACGAGCTAGTGGAAGACCTCGAGCTTTGTATAAGGCCGAGTTGGAACTGAAAATCGGTTCTAAACCCAACCTGCTAAGAATGAAGGTGAGATGGACAACACACATGGAACGTTATGGTGCGTACATAACTTATTTTTCAGCTGTCCAACTGGAGAGCCACTATTTTTAAAAGAGCAAGATAGATTGAAAGGAGGTGGGCACTTTTGTATTCTGGTACTAGGGGATAAAGTGGGATGGCCAATAAATGTAAATAGTTGAAGGGGAGTGATTTCACAAAATGATAATTTTGCACTTACACCAACCAGTGAAAGGAAAGAGGGATGGAGGTTTATGGTCAAATTACATAAGGGGCAGGCAACTCGAAAGACAGAGGTATTTAAGAACACAACAATAACATGGTGGGAGGGGGTGAAAACATTATGTCTGACTCACAAGAGAAAGAGCTGTGGTCTCTTTTCAAGTTTTAATATACAATTAAAAGCAGAATACAAGTAAATCACAGTGTATAGAAAACAAATCACAGTATACAAAATAGAAAAATGCAATAAAGTAATACAAAGCACAAGAAAACAAAAGCAAACTAACCTTTCCCTCATGGCAAACTGTGGCAGAGTCTGGGCGAGCCTTTCCAGTAAAGCTTTGAAATGTTTTGTTTTACCCCTTAAATAGAAAGTTTAGTTTCTAGCTCCACCCCCTCAGTTCACAGATGATTAAACTTAACTGACCTGTTCTAACTTTGTCATCATCAGATTTTCATTCATTATGTGTGTATTGTCTTGGACGTCACCATTTACAGAAAGATAGAATTTGTCACACCTTTAGTCACTGAGTGCTGGTGCAATGGCATAATAAGCTCATTTTAAAAGGACTTGTACCTTCAGCCTTTGGCAAAGTCTTTTCATCTGGAGATAAAGCTACAACAGACATCTCCATCATCTCTTGAAAAATCTAAGAAAAGAAGTTTTTCGGTTCTGACCTCCCCATCAGTTCTGAAAGCTAAGAAATTGAAGCTGTCATTCCTGAAAGTTTCCATGGAACCGCAGGGCTCTGCTGTTGACATTCTGGAGCTGACATCCTTCAGGTCTTTGTACTGAAATTTCCTTTACTCCATTAACAACTCCTCCTCTAACCTCTTCGGAGGTCTTAGAGTCCTTTGTTCCGGACCTCCCAGCATCGACAGTACCAGCTCTGGAGTTGTTCACCACTTTGGAGCCAGTAGTTATCCGGAGCTTTTTGGTTATTTTTGAACCAGAGACCTCTCAGAGCTGTAGCTACCCTGTCGGTTCTGGGGGGCAGGTCTTGACTCCTGATTTATCAGAGCCGTCCCTGCTCCTTGAAGCTTTGGCTCAAGTTAATTCTGCCAGAGGCAGTCTGTCTCAGTTCTGGGCTCCTTTCCCTCTGGGGGCGGTGGCGTTTAAGGCAATGCAGAGGGCCCTTCCTGTTGCAGAGACTCAGTTGTCACCTACCCCCTTGGAACAGGTACCTCCCTCTAGCTCAATTATTCCTCCTGCCTCTCTGCTGGGACAGCGGGTGCTGAACCCTCAGGTGTCACAGGCACAGATACTGCCATCTTCTGATACCTCCCCAGATTATCCACCTGAGGAGGTCCCTCAGAAAAAGAAGTGCAGGAGGAAGCACTTGGATTTCCCCCAGGAATCTGTCACTGAGGACACAGGTTTCAATGAGGGGGAGCCCCCCCCACCACGGTCACCTTCTGATGATGTCTCATTTGGCAACATCTAGGGAATTTTAAAACAGAGAGATGGCAGGACGTCCCAAAACCCTTCTGCTGAGGAATTTGTTTGCCTGCAGGCTTTTGGCACCTACTCAACTATCTCTTGGGTGACACCTCCTGCTGATGAACTTGTTCAGTTGATTTCTCAGTGGGCATGGAAGGCTCCAGACACCATTAAGCCCATCCCAAAAGACCTGATAAAATTCTTTCTGCTCTAGAAGACACAGTTTTGGTCCAAGGGATTAGTTGTTGATGCTATGGTCATAGCGGCTCCCACACGGATATAAATAGGACGTGCTGGAGGGATAGATTTATCACTCAGAGACTCCCTATGCTGTGGAATAAAATCCCGATCCATGTGAGGCAGAGCACCTCGCTGACTCTGTTCAAGAGAAATCTTGACCTGTGGATGGGAGATCGTAGGTTTATCCCGGGAATCATCTCTGTGTCACTGCTGGACAGAGGCACAACAAACTAATGGGCACAGTATTTTTTCATATAAGGGGTGGCGTAAGCCACAAAAATTTGGGCTAGGCTTATAAATGCCTTAGGGCAGATAGCCTAGTATAAACCTATGAACCTATGAACCTATGAACCAAATAGGAACTCACTGAGGAGAGTTCCTCTATTCATCCACCCAACAGAGAGTACTTGACTATGGACAGATATGGGAAGCGGCTTTACGCTTCATTGACCTTTGCCATAAGGTCCTTGCATTTTTTGGCACATTTCACCAGACTCCAGTGGATTCTGATTAAAGAATTGTCAGACACCCTAGCAGGTGCTGTACCTGAGGGAGTCCAAGAGAAAGTAGCTTTCCAGTTAGTCACCTCTGAAGTCTGTGTCCAATTCTTCCATGTGGCTGATCGCTCATACATCCGAAGGGACGTCTAGAGCAGTGGGTACAGGCGTAGCCATAAGGAGACACACCTGGATGTACCTATGTATCTTTGTGGAACCATTCTCATCTGCTTTTGACAGAACTTACTTGTTTGGCCGTAAGGTAAAAGAAATGCTATCCAGGTGTGAGAAGGATGGTAAGACCCTTTCTGCTGTGGGTGTACATTTCTCCACCCTCCAGAGGTCCTTTTCTAGGAATCAGAGGAGTGGTGCAAAAATGTGGTTCAACAAAATCCCAAGGGCCTTTCCAAGACATACATGGAGGGAGTTCACCCAGGGGCAGGGGAGGGAACCAGAATGGAAGACGCCACCCTCGTGGCTGAGGTGGTCTGCAAAGTCAGGGCTTTAGGGATTCCTTCCCAGGGAAGCCTTTTCAGTATTCCTGAAAGGAGACCCAATTGTCTTCCTCTGAAAGCAGTCAGAGGATGCTTGTCCTTGTACGTAAATGCTTGGCTAAACTTAAGAAAAGATTCATGGTTGCAACGAATTGTATCCAGAGGATATATCATTCCCTTTTCTCAGTCTCACCCCACTCACAAGAAAATGCTCAATGTTCCACCCAATCAGAGGGATTCAACAGTGAAAGAAATTCAGAAACTGCTGGATAAAAGGGTCATCCAAAAAGTCCCACCAGACCAAAATGGATATGAAACCTACTCAGCATTCTTTTTAGTGCCAAATAAGGGGACTGGAGGTCCATTTTGGATCTCAGTATACTGAACAAATCTGTTCGACAAACAAAGTTCCAGATGGTTACGTACAGTCTGTTCTTCCCTTCCTGAAGAAGGGCAACTGGATGTGCTCTATAAACATTTAGGATTCATATTCTGAAGAAGTCAATCCTAATATCTGACAAAAGTGCTTAATAAATTTTACTTTTTTCTGTATCCTGCTCCATTTTTCGTGCTTTTTGTTACTTGGTGTTTCTCTGGATTTGCCGGCAAGGATTCATATTACCATATAAAGATGGACAAATACTCCAGAAAGTTCCTCCACTTCTGGCTGTGAGCCAGACATTACCAATTCAGGGCACTGCCCTTTGGCCTTACCACATCCCCCAAGGTGTTTACCAAATGCATGGCAGTAGTAGCAGCTCACTTGAGACTGCAAGGATTCAGAGTTTCTTTACTTGGGCGACTGGCTCATAATCACTTCGACCAAGCATCAATTAGTAGTAGCCAGAAACTACACCCTTAACATCTGTGCCCACCAAGGGATTACAGTAAACCTAGAAAAGTCACATTTAACTCCAACAAAATTTAGAATTCATAGGAGCAGTACTGAATACTCAAACAGCAATAGCCTCTCTTCCTCCAGGACGATGCCACAGTATTGTACCTCAAGTTCACAAGTTACTCCACACAAAGGGAGTTCAAGCTTGATTAGTTTTACAAGCTCTAGGATCCATGGTAGCTTCTATAACTCTAGTACCCTTAGCCAGGTTATACATGAGAATTCTGCAATGGCTACTAGCAACCCAGTCGTCTATCCTTCACCACTCATTGTCAGACCATGTCCTGATCACCAACCATTATAAAATGGACCTTTTTGGTGGGTACATTCTGAGCAGATTCTTCTAGTTCTTCCCTTTGTCTTTCTGGAGCCCACAGCCATAGTGACCACTGATGCCTCCCAGATGGGGTAGGGGCATTATCTGGGCAAGACGGTCCATGGCACTTGGTCCCCATTAGAAGCCAACTTACACAAGGGGCAATTGCAGTTCAAATAGACAGTACTGTATGTCAGTGGGTTGGTACATCAACAAACAGGGAGAAACCAAGTCTTACCCCATTTGTCGAGAAGCCCTCAGGGTGTGGCTGTGAGCGACCTCTTCCAACCTTTTTCTAATAGCAACACACATTCTGGGGAGTTCCAGTATGACTGCAGACAAACTGAGCAAATGCATCCTTCTGCCTCATGAGTGTTCTCTTAGCCTGGAATTGGCAAAAATGATATTCCATCAAAGGGGTCAACCTTGCGATCTGTTCTTGTGTACCCTAAACAACAAGTGCAGCAATTATTTTGCCCTGATTCCCCCTCTAGTAAAGTCATCCAGAGATGCTCTTCTCCACAATTGCCCCCCTTGGCAGGCTTGGTTCGTCTTTCTCTAGCCTTACCTAATTCGACAACCTTGGATTCTGGACCCAGTGCCAGATATTCTGTCCCATCTAGATGACCTTGTTCACCCAAACATTTTGAACCTTTTGACTGCGTGGTTCTTCCAATTCCATCGATTGCCAGGCATCCTAACATTTCCTCTCCAGTATAATACATTCTTTTATCGGCTCATAAACCTTTTCACATGAAAACTGTAATCCACTAAGTGGAAAAGATTTACCATTTGGGCCCAAGAGAAGCAAACTGATCCCTTTTCTGCTTCTGTAGAGCATGTTTTTGACTTTGTAGCTTCCCTGTTCAATGCTGGAGCTTGTCCTTCCACCATTAAATTACAGTCGCTGCCATTTCTAATTTCAAAATGGTTTGGAAGAATGTTCTTTAGCTTCTCATAGACTTTGTAAATCATTCCTAAGAGGCACATTGTTGTTAAAACCCCTGTTCAAAGATCCCATTCCTCCTTGGGACCTGAATTTAGTACTACAAGCAGTAATACATTCCCCCTTTGAACCCTCTGTGGAATGTGATCTGAAGTTTTTATCTTGGAAGACCTTGTTTTTGGTAGCTATTACCTCTGCTAGGAGGATCTCAGAGGTCCAAGCCCTTATCCTCTGAACTGCCTTACCTAATTTTCTACAAAGACAGGTTTTCTTTGAGAATGAACCCCTCCTTTCTGTCCAAGGTAGTTTCAGAAACTAATATTAATCAGACAGTTAACCTACTAGTTCAAAGGAGAATATGCTCTACATCTCCTAGACGTCCAGACAATTATGCTTCTATCTTCATAGAACAAAAGACATTAGACAGTCAAAACAACTATTTGTTTCCTTTTCCACTGCAAAGTTGGGCAAGGCAGTCAGCAAGACTACACTCTGTAAGTGGTTGGAAGATTGCATTTCATTAATTTATGATAAGACTAAATTAAACAAGGCCATGTCAAGCCCAGAGCTGTTGGACATGCTACACTTAAAGAAATCCCAATCCCTCAGAGCCACACGCTCCGGGGATCTAAACTTTGTCATCACAATAAACAAAACATGCTGGAGGGATAGGTTCCTGACCCAGAGACTCCCCAGACTCTGGAATAGATTGCCCATACATGTCAAGCAGAGTGTCTCTTTGGCCCTCTTCAAAAGGAACCTTGAAGATTGGATGGGAGAAAGGAAATTCACCCCGGGGATCACGTCAGTCACCCTGCTAGACAGGGGTCCAGGGAAGTAAATAGTGTGGGAAGAAATAGCCAGGGCATTGTTATGGCTAGGCTTGTATAGGCCCTAGGGCTGACAGCCTAGTGCCAAACTATAAACCTATGAACCTATGAACCTATGAACCTATGAACCCTGCCTAAATCTGTTCAAGCACATTCTACAAGATCTATATCCACTTTAGTGGTCTTCCAGTCTAGAGCTTCAGTGGACAATATATGTGCAGCAGCCACTTGGGCTTCTCCTCATACCTTTATTACTCATTACAAACTCGACTTGGTCTCTAGGGGAAGATCATCCTTTGGCTCGATGGTGCTCAGCAATATCCTTCTGAGTCCCCCACAAGATTTTCTAGGTAGCTGGGGACTTTGTCCCTTCTGTCAAGGATAAAGGCAAGGTTGACAATATCAAAATAATGGGAAACCAATGAAATCATCATCGATTTTAGGAAGGTAAGTAAGCCACACACCCCTGTCATCATCAATGGTGCCGCAGTGGAGAGAGTTAATAGCACCAAATTCCTAGGGATACATATCTCGCAAGACTTCAGTTGGGCCACAAACACTTCCTAGCTTATAAAGAGAGACCAACAACGTCTCCACTTCCTTAGACTTCGTAGAGCTAACCTCTCCCCACAGGTCCTATTTACCTTCTACAGAGCCACGATTGAGACCATACTGACAAACAACATCATTGTCTGGTATGGAAATTGCTCTTAAGCTGATAGGAAGGCATGGGATACGATCATTAAACAAGCCACAAAAATCATTGACTCCAACCTTCAATCCCTACAGGACATATATACAAACAGATGCTATGGTAGAGTCCGAAAACTACTGAGAGATATACACCATCCGGCTCATGGACTATTCAACTCCTGCCAACAAGGAAGCGCTACGGAAGCATTAGATGCAGGGCATCCAGATTCCATAACAGATTCTTCCCACGTGCTATCAGATTGCTGAACAACAAACCCATAACCTAACCCGCTAAATGGGTAAACAAGCATTATTTATGTGCAATATGTCAATGTTATTTACATAACTCTCTACATGCTCGCTTTACATGTCTCTATCTGCACTATGAAAACTGTAAACCGTATTTTTTTTTAACGTGCGCCTCTTTCTTTATAGTACTGTTTGTTATATATCCTTATAGTTATATTTCCTTATATTTGTACTAAATCTGTTCCTGTTGTTGTATTGTTTGTTTCTGCTGTAAAAACTCATTTGTATCTTATATTTTTTTATTGTATTTATTTTTAGTATCTATTTTGATTTCTGTTTTCAGTATTTTTAAATTATTGTTAGTCTTCCTTCTGTAAACTATAATTTTATGGTATGAGCCTGAGTATCGACGTTTTTGCAGTGTCACACACTTTTCCTCTGTGTTGATCTGTATGATAATAAAGTTTACTTTGACTTTGACTAGATAAAGAAATTATGTACTCACCATAATGTTCCATCTGTGTTGTCTGTCTTCATTTATCCTTGACTTCCCTCCCTCCATCCCCTGACCTCAAGGATTATTTGGTGGAGTGGATCATATGCCCTAGAACTATTATGATGATTCAAGCACAGTAGATGAGGCTTCCATCTGGCTTACTTTATATTGATATATATATATATATATATATATATATATATATATATATATATATGTGTGTGTATGGGTCTACTTCATAAGATCGACAGACTATTTGATCGA
Source organism: Protopterus annectens (assembly GCF_019279795.1). Classification (NCBI taxonomy): domain Eukaryota; kingdom Metazoa; phylum Chordata; order Ceratodontiformes; family Protopteridae; genus Protopterus; species Protopterus annectens. The sequence continues at coordinate 787,560,572 of NC_056751.1, read as the reverse complement.
CATTCATTTGGTCGACAACCAGTATTCAAGGCACTTAACAGGGATTTGCCCCCCTCCCCAATGTTGTGCGACCCTGGAGTTGATATATATATAGGTGGGGGGCCACCTATTTCCATTTAAAACATGAAAATACAACAAAAACTACACATTTTAAATGAAAATAGGTGGGGGGCTTTGCCCCCCTCACCCTCCAATGTGGGGAGCTGTGCCCCCCACACCCTCTCTAACTATATATATCAACTCCAGGGTTGCACAACATTGGAGAGGGGGGCAAATCCCAGATGTTCATCATGTTGCACTGCTGCAGTCATCACACTTGGGTTATCCTGCCGTCAGGCGGTCCCGCAGTCGGCCAGAGTTCCAAAGTCTTGGTCCAACATCGGTTGCTGTCGCTTCTTCCCTGACATCAGTGTGCCAGGGGTATATAAGAAGCATCCGATGCCATTTTCTTCAGTCTTTCTTGTCGCGCGGTGCCCGAAGCAGAAGCAGTTCGCAAGTGCCGGTCGGCCAACTCCTGAGATTTTCAAATCGAATTTCAGGCCGAAGTCTTCAATAAAGCACCCCGTTGGGGAACCTTTTCTTGCCTCAGTCTGATGTCAGAAAAAGTTAACAATTGCATTTCTTGTGGGAAGCAAATACCTCATAAGGACTTTCATTCTTATTGTATTCCTTGCCTAGGCCCAGACCACGATGTCACAGGTTGTCGGTTTTGTGCTAGGTTCAATAAACGAACTATTAAATGTCCGTTTGATTTCACCCAACATTATTTTGGTAGGAAATTTAATTATACCATGCCGTCGGAGCAACCGACGACCGGAATGCATAAAAAACACAAAGATAAGGACAGGCAGCTGAAACCCAAACCAGACTCCGAGGCCTCTGCTAGGCCAGTCGCCGATTCTCCGGTTTTCAGTGAGGCGCCTACTCAGCCCCTGACGACCGCTGATTTAGAACCCCAGGTGGCATCCGATTCACAAGCGGAGATTGCTAGGCCTCCACAAACTTTACCTTTAGGCCCCTCCGACTCCATGCCTGAAGGAGATTCCGGTGCAGTTGAAACGCCTTCAGTTGCAGAAGGTGTCTTCAGACTGACTACACTCACTATTAAATTCTATGCAAAGCTGAAAACTCCTTTAAAAACAAAGAAGACTGTACAGCAGTCTCCAGTACAAGGCCCCATGCCTAAGAAACAGATGCTTAAGATGGCTGAAGACTTAATTACCCTAATCAGTGGTTCCCATCCCCCTCCTGATAAAAGGCCAAGACAGGAGGAGGACTACACTTCTTCTGACCAGGTTTCAATTTCCTCAGACTCTTCTGAGGAACAGGAATATTCCTTTCCCCCTTATGAAGACTCTGATGCTGAAGAGTCTATCCCTTCTGCATCTCCCCCAGAAGACTACTCTTTTGGGGAAACCTTACATACCATGAGGGAACATTTCCACTGGGAAGGCCAGGATTACTCTGATTCTAAGAAAAGGCTCCGAGAGTTCCTTTTACTACCCCAGCACAGACCACTTGCTATTCCACCTGTGTTAGACATTGTGGATGATGTTTATTCAGAATCTAGTCTTAACCCAGATTCACTACCTCCTGCACCAGCCAAACCAGACAGATACTACAGAGTCCCTGACTCACACAAATTCCTGTATAAAAGCCCTGTTGCTGACCCAAAAAACATTTCCCAGGGTCCCAAAGGGGTTAAGGCCTCTATTGCTAAAAATCCTGCGCCCTCTGAAAGGGATTCCAGAGCACTAGACAGATGGGGAAAGACAGTATATACCTCAGCTTCTCTAGCTATGAGGGTCTTAAATTGTCAGTTTCACATGCTGAAATATCAACAATATTTGATGTCTCAATTAAAACAAAAAATGCTCACACATACAGACCAGCCAGATTACAAGGAAATGCAAGATGTGTTGCATTCAGCCGAACAAGTGGGAAAACATACTTTACAATGTGGATTTGATTCATTGGAAGCTTCTTGTAGAGCAGCAGTGACAGGGTCTGTCATACGTAGGCATGCTTGGTTAAAAGAACAAACTTTACCTGATCATGTTAAAGCAAAGTTATTGGATGCACCTTTACAGCAGGATGTTTTATTTGGTGTAAAAGCAGAAGAAGTTTTAAAGAAAATGGAGGATAAGGCCAAATCTATGCAGACGGTCAAAGATTTTTTAACAGGTTCAACCCCCTCGTTTCAGCAGAAATTGGCCAACCAAAAACTGGTCCTTTCCAGCTTCTGCCAGACTACAGAGGGGCAGATACAGACACCCAAGGGGCAGAGGCCAGTCACAAGGCTCTTACCAGCCTCGACAATGGGGTGCCACAACCCAAAAAGGAGGAGAAGACAGGTCTCAAACTACCAGAAGACAAACATAATGACTTACCCCTCAGACTTCCAAGCAAAACCCTCTTGGCAGCTCCCTTGGGTGGAAAACTAGCACTTTTTGCAGACAATTGGCACATCATCACAAAAGACAAATGGGTCCTAAATATTGTATCTCAAGGATACAGATTCCACTTTCACACTTTGCCAAGGATAAAAGGAATGCCAAACCTACCACCAAATCAATGGGCAGAGGCTCAAAAGTAAATTTCAGCTCTCATGGACATGAGAGACGTTCAACAGGTTCCTACACAGTAGCAAGGACAAGGATTTTACTCAAGACTGTTTCTAGTTCCTCGAAAGGACAAAGCCTGGAGACCCATTCTGGACCCCTCAATTCTAAACACATACCTGGAAGTACCCAAATTCAAGATGCTAGCACTACAGTAACTTCTTCCCATGCTGGTCAAGAAGGCTTGGCTAGTAACGTTGGACCTCAAGGAGGCATACCTGCATGTCCCTATCAGACAAAATTGTAGAAGATACCTCCGATTTATAGCAGGTTCAACCCATTACCAATTCTCTGCACTGCCCTTTGGCTTATGTACTGCGCCCAGGGTCTTCACAAGATGCCTGGCACCAGTAATTGCATACGCAGACAAAGAGGGATTCAAATATATCCATACCTGGATGACTGCCTTATTCAAGCAGAAAGCAAGGACATTCTATTAAAGCATCTGGTGTTTGTCAAAAACCTACTAAGTTGCCTAGGGTACACAGTAAATGAAAAGAAGTCAAAACTAGTTCCCTCACAAGACATAATATTCCTGGGTGCCAGCTTAAATACAACGGCCCAGATGGCTTATCTCACGCCAGACAAGCAAGGACAACTGACTCAATACTTCAAAATGATGGCAACAAAGACCCAACTCCCTGCAAGAAAAATTATGCAGGCCTTGGGATTCATTGCGTCTTGCATACTACTAATACCATTTGCAAAACTGCATGTGAGGAAATTACAATGGTATATGAAAAGCATATGGACTCAACACAGCCCCAGCTTGGAAACAATAATTCCACTCATACCCTGCCTTCAACAGGGGTTTCTATGGTGGGCTCAGGCATGTCACCTCAACAAGGGTCAGCCTTTTACCTTATCCACAGCCAGGCAAACTATAACAACAGATGCATCGGATTATGCCTGGGGAGCGCACATGGCAGGACAGTGTATTCAGGGCAAATGGTCTGCAGACCAAAGGCATCTACATATCAATCAAAAAGAGATGCTAGCTGTACAAAATGCCCTAATAGCTTTCAAGGACCTCCTACATCTAGGACAACTCCTAATAAAGATGGACAACACCACAGTGATGTGGTACATAAACAAGCAAGGGGGCACACACTCCTACCCCCTATGCAGACAAGCAATGACCTTGTGGAACACAGCACTGACCTACCAAGTTCAACTACAAGTACAATTCCTGCCAGGAAAGAAAAACACATTGGCAGACGATCTAAGCAGAAACATCATAGATCCTCACAAGTGGAAACTAGATCCACAAGTATTCGCAATGATAACTCAAAAATGGGGGAGCCCAAACATAGATCTGTTTGCTTCCCCCCAAAACTACCAACTACGGAAATTCTGCACAAGGACATACCACACACTAGCTTGGAAAGTGGACGCCCTCTCATTCAGTTGGAAAACATTGGCAGTGTATGCCTTTCCTCCACTGCCTCTTCTGGCAAAGGTGCTGCTGAAAGCCAGATTAGAGAGGCCACAAATGATACTCATTGCTCCAGACTGGCCACGCCAACACTGGTATCCAATACTAAGGAACATGGCTCAAGGCCCACCATGGATTTTACCTACAATTCCTCACCTGCTTACTCAGCAAAACAATCAGATTCTACACAGCCAGCTCAAGACTTTAAATCTGGCTGCATGGCAAATTGCCTAAACAACCAGTCAACACTTTTCTCTAAAGCTGTGATGGACGTCATTCTGGAGGCCAGGAGGCCCAGCACCAGGAAAGTCTATTCAGACAAATGGAAAAGATTCTGCGCCTGGAACCAGGCTAAAGGCCAAAATTCCCTTGTACCAAATATTCCTCAGATTCTTCAATATTTAACTGAGATGTTGCACAAAGGACTTTCCTTCTCATCTATTAAGATCCACGCTTCAGCTATTTCAGCTCAATACAACACGGATCCTCCTATATTTTCACATCCATTACTAAGACAGTTCCTCAGAGGGGCTAAGAACATAAGACCGCCCCGGAGAGCACCAACACCAACTTGGGATCTCAACTTTGTTTTGGAAAAACTTACACTACCGCCCTTTGAACCAGCTTTCACAGCTGATCTACAGTTCCTATCATGGAAAATTGCCCTGCTGCTAGCAATAACTTCAGCACGAAGAGTCTCAGAGCTACAAGCACTAATGGCAGTGGAGCCTTTCATCATTTTTCATCAAGGCAGAGTCTCTTTATGAACTAAAGCTTCCTTTATGCCAAAGGTGGTATCCAGTGTGGCCCTAAACCAAACCATTCATTTACCCACCTTTTATCCAGACTCCCAGAACAAAGGGGAAAGGCTCCTACACTCTTTGGACATTCACAGGCAATTACGTTACTACTTGGATAAAACTAAGGCTTTCAGAAAATCTGACCAGCTCTTTGTATCCTATGCTGCCGGATCAAAAACAGACCATTTCAAAATGGATAGGACATTGTATCCATTTCTGCTACACACACCATGGGAAATCTGTGCCTGGTAACATCAGGCCCCATTCCACCAGGGCTACAGCAACATCAACAGCCTTCCTCAGAGGGGTACCAACCAAGGATATTTTGGAGGCTGCAACTTGGAGTTCAGTGCACACCTTCACCAAGCACTATCACTTACCTCTATACTCTAAAACCAGAGCTAGCTTTGCCACTGCAGTTCTGCAAGGCCTACTAGCCTCACCAAACCCTGTTTAGTTCCACCACCCATCCTTAGCTTTGGGATTCAACCCAAGTGTGATGACTGCAGCAGTGTAACACGATGAACATAGTACAGTTTTGTACCTACCATAAATGTAGATGTTCGAGTGTTCACACTGCTGCAGTCCAGGTTACCCTCCCTCCATCACCTCTGAACTAGCTGGAGTTATCTATACCTTTCTATCCTATAAAACCTTTGTGGTGTATTTGCTTGTAACTGAAGGAATTGTTTTATTTTTATATGTATATTTTTTATTAGCAATATGTATTGCCTACCTATTGGGGGCACCTGACATCTGGGGCAAGAAAAACTGAAGAAAATGGCGTTGGATGCATCTTATATATCCTGGCGCACTGACGTCAGGGAAGAAGCGACAGCAACCAATGCCAGACGAAGACTTTGGAGCTCTGGCCGACTGCAGGACTGCCTGATGGCAGGATAACCCATGTGTGATGACTGCAGCAGTGTGAACACTCAGACATCTACATTTATGGTAGGTACAAAACTGTACTGTTTTTGCTTTGAATACTGGTTGTCATCCAAATGAGGTGTCGACTAAATGAATGTCGATCAAATGGTCTGTCGATCTTATGAAGTAGACATATATATATATATATATATATATATATATATATATATATATATATATATATATATAAAATGTGTGTGTGTGTAGATTATATATATATATATATATATATATATATATATATATATATATATATATGTATATAAAATGTGTGTGTGTGTGTGTGTGTGTATGTGTATATATATATATATATATATATATATATATATAGAGTTACATTTCAAAACATCTAAAACCCATAACATCGAGACCATAACATCTAAAATTCATAACAGCTAAAACTCATAATATCAGATTTCATAGCATTTAAAATGTATAATATGTAATAGTGTATCATCAAACATGTAAGTGTTATAGTTTATTCTGTTTATCTTGTGGTATCACTATGAGATGTTGTAGTTTTTATTTCTATAGTTGTTATTTATATAGTGTAGGAGTTTATACTATTCATATAGTGTTTATTTTGCCACTCTGCATGTGTTTTTTAGGCCATACAGGTAAGTGATATAGACATTATGTGTACATTCTTTATGGTTATCATGATACAGTGGGGTTAGGAAATTAACTTTTTCCCACTGTAGTGCGATCTCAGAGTTGGTAATATTTAATTTACTGGGGGAGGGGGGGCAGAGCAGGTGATTTGTAGTGTTCAGTGTTATGGTGCACATTTTCGATGTTATGGGTTTTAGATGTTATGGTTTAGATGTTATGGGTTTTAGATGTTTTGAAGTGGGGCTCAGAGGGATTAAACTTATCAGTCACAGCATGAAGCTATGGGAAAGAGTAGTGGAAGCTAGGTTAAGAAGGGAAGTGATGATTAGTGATCAGCAGTATGGTTTCATGCCAGGAAAGAACAGTACAGATGCAATGTTTTCTCTGAGAGTGTTGATGGAGAAGTACAGAGAAGGTCAGAAGGAGTTGCATTGTGTCTTTGTGGATTTAGAGAAAGCATATGACAGGGTGCCTAAAGAGGAGTTGTGGTATTGTATGAGAAATTCGGGAGGGTCAGAGAAGTATGTAAGAGTGGTACAGGATATGTACGAGGGTAGTGTGATAGCGGTGAGGTCTGCAGTGGGAGTGACGGATGCATTTAAGGTGGAGGTGGGATTACATCAAGGATCAGCTCTGAGCCTTTTCTTATTTGTAATGGTGATGGACAGGTTGACAATTGACAAACGAGATCAGACAGGAGTCCCTGTGGACAATGATGTTTGCAGATGACATTGTGATCTGTAGTGAGAGTAGGGAACAGGTGGAGGAGACCCTGGAGAGGTGGAGATATGCTCTAGAGAGAAGAGGAATGAAGGTCAGCAGGACTAAGACAGAATATATGTGTGTGAATGAGAGGGAGGACAGAGGAATGCTGAACATGCAGGTAGTAGAGTTGGGGAAGGTGGATGAGTTTAAGTACTTGGGATCAACAGTTCAGAGTAGCGCTGAGTGTAGAAGAGAGGTGAAGAAGAGAGTACAGGCAGGATGGAGTGGGTGGAGAAGAGTGTCAGGAGTGATTTGTGACAGACGAGTACCAGTAAGAGTGAAAGGGAAGGTCTACAAGAGGGTAGTGAGACCAGCTATGTTATATGGGTTGGAGACAGTGGCACTGACAAAAAGGCAGGAGTCAGAGCTTAACGTGGCAGAGTTGAAGATCACAAACTCACTGAAGCAAAAAAACAAAAAGAAATATCTCAATCCACGAGACCCTTGTCGGCAATAATTCAGCACAAAAAGTCCAAAACGCGTTTTTTATTTGTAATAGACACAAAGCGTTTTCACCACAGTATACTGTGGCTTCATCAGAGGAATACATCACCAGGAGAAACACTCCTTAAAAATGTTTAAAATCAGGAAGTGACATCTTTACTATTTCCTGAAAGCAAGAATCACAATAAATTCTTTATAATCAATAATTATTAAACAACCAGCACTCTCTCGGGTTAATACATATCAAGAAGATGTCAAAAAGTTTTATTCAATCAGTTCTTCTCCCCTACCTCACAAAGGAAGTGAGAGGCTATAAGTATTCTATATATAATGTGAGATAACGTGATGTACTACAAGTCATACCAATAACTAACATTATAAAAATTGTAAAAAATAATAAAGTATGAAAGGTGTAATTACATTCTTTACAAATAAGTCCATTATTACCAAGGTGCGCCTATCTTAGGTAACTCCTTAATTTCAACACTGGAGTGATATTACAATTAATATTAAGGCCAGGATGCCTAAAAGCGTCTAGACGCAACTGCCATTCTAGTTCTCGATTCTCAAGAATTAATGAGAATGGCCCACCCCTAACTTTTTATTGTGATTCTTATTCTATTGTTTTAGTAGACTGAATGTTCATATATTGTTTTATTTGCTGGCTTGTTTTATAATTTATTTTTTTGTATGGGTGCGTTTGCACCGATTTTATTATATGTGTTGGTGATTTGTACACCAGCTTGCTTTCAGGAAATAGTAAAGATGTCACTTCCTGATTTTAAACATTTTTAAGGAGTGTTTCTCCTGGTGATGTATTCCTCTGATGAAGCCACAGTATACTGTGGTGAAAACGCTTTGTGTCTATTACAAATAAAAAACGCGTTTAGGACTTTTTGTGCTGAATTATTGCCGACAAGGGTCTCGTGGATTGAGATATTTCGCAGAGTTGAAGATGTTAAGATTTGCACTGGGTGTGATGAGAATGGACAGGATTAGGAATAAGTATATTAGAGGGTCAGCACAGGTTGGAAGGTTTGGAGACAAAGCCAGAGAGGCAAGATTACGTTGGTTTGGACATGTGCTGAGGAGGGATGCAGAGTATATTGGGAAAAAGATGCTAAGGATGAAGCTGCCAGGTAACAGGAAAAGAGGGAGGCCTAAGATAAGGTTTATGGATGTGGTGAGAGAGGACATGCAGGTGGTTGGTGTTACAGAGCAAGATGCAGAGGACAGGAAGAAATGTAAACAGTTGATCAAGATGTTTTGAAGTGGGACTAATATATATATATATATATATATATATATATATATATATATATATATATAATATATATATATAGTTTATGTATTTCTATTTTCTCTGCAAACTCGATCTGAGGTAATTGAGAGAGAGGGATTCTGGGTAGAGGTGAAGCTCGAGAGGCTGGTGTGAGCTGTAGTAACAGCTGAGTTGGTTCTGATATTGGAACCGAACCTATCTGTTAAGGATAAATGAAGATAGATGACACAGAAGGAACGTTATGGTAAGTACATAACGTTATGGTCAGTACATAACTTCTTTTTTTCATGATCTTCTACAAGAATTGCAACCAGTACTTTGACATGTACCATGAACGTACTCCCAAATATGTACAATGTTTGCTTTTCTGTTTCATTTTTTTTGTTTTCTGACTTTTGATGTTACAACAAAGAAGAACCTTATAAAACTGTAGACAGAAGATGTTCCTCGATGAACAGTTTAACTCGGTCTGCTTCATTTTTTCACAAGATAAGTTTTAAAATTTATGTCTCTTCCATGGATGCAATATGATAGGTTTTCAAATTCTAACTTAACATTTTTATAAGGTAAATGTCCGGGATACCAGCTATGTAGACATTCCATATTATGTGAACATAAAAAAAAATGCCACACTTTTCTTATCATCCTGTCTTGTACACTTTATAATCACAATTAGTGTTTATATTTCTTTCCATACATAATGCTGATATTTGCAGTCACTAAAGAGGTAACATAAAAAGGAAGCATTTGATTAAACAGGTAACATTAAAAAGTAGGGAGTCAGTTAAGCAGTGATTAACCTATTTAATGATCGCTGTCTTCATTTTTTCTCTAGCTGTATCTTCACTTAAACATGCAGAGAATTGTGAAGAATAATTTCGTGAAATAGTCTATGCTGATTTAAAGGTGTGCATTCATAAGAAATCTGAGGTCAGTATTCTGCTGAAAAGTATATACGTGTCTTTAAAAAAATAACTTTTATTTAAAAGATTTCAATGCTTGCTCAAGTAACACAGTGATTGTCACCAACACCTGCGTTGTAAGAAATGACTATTCAAAGTAGCTTGTAATGGTCTTTCTTCACTGCTTATATTACCCAGAGGAACATCAACTTAAAAGAAAGTAACTATGGCATTGAATTAAACTTCGCTATGTAACGACATTTGTGTTATGTAATGAAGTCTACTTAATAATGAAACATTTAAATGCTAGTTAGACCAGACCAGTCATTATCATTTCTATACCTGATACTAAAATGAAGCAGGTCAGCAGCTGCATTTAAACAGAAATCAACGTGACTTCCAAAAAAGTATTGTGACTGTCATTTCCCTTCTGTTGCAAAGTGAAGAAATGTTAAGCAGAAACCTGTCATTAAATTAAAACACAATATCCCTACTAATAGCAACATAAATATTCTCTTAGAATTTCCAGTTTTAGTAGATCTTCTCCGCAAATACTATAAAGCCAGCTGTCTGCTGTACAAAAACCTGCATGCCAGTTCTAGTTGCACTCATGCTGATTTAGATACATTCTGTGGCATTTTCTAATGTAAAGCCTGGTGAAACAGCAAACTAGTGTTTCCCAGAAACTCCTGTTTTGAAGAAAGATATCAGCAGAGAAATATTCCATTAAAATCCATGGTATGGGGCCCACCGGAATGTGCATGCCAATACCAGTGTTATATTGGCCTTGGGTGTATCACCAAATATCCTGGACATAAGGATAGTCCCAACACTTGTGTTAGATGTCATTTTGTAGGGAGTGCAGGCAGGGCAATGCTGATTAGTGCTGTTAGATGTCATTCCGTAAGGAGTGCAGGCAGAGAAGTGCTGAATAGCGCTGTTAGGGGTCATTCCATAGGAAATGCAGGCAGGGCAGCACTGATTAGCACTGTTAGGTGTCATTCCATTGGGAATGCAGGCAGAGCAGTGCTGATTAGTGCTGTTAGATGTCATTCCATTGGGAATGCAGGCAGAGCAGTGCTGATTAGTGCTGTTAGATGTCATTCCGTAGGGAGTGCAGGCAGGGCAATGCTGAGGAACATCAACTTAAAAGAAAGTAACTATGGCATTGAATTAAACTTCGCTATGTAACGACATTTGTGTTATGTAATGAAGTCTACTTAATAATGAAACATTTAAATGCTAGTTAGACCAGACCAGTCATTATCATTTCTATACCTGATACTAAAATGAAGCAGGTCAGCAGCTGCATTTAAACAGAAATCAACGTGACTTCCAAAAAAGTATTGTGACTGTCATTTCCCTTCTGTTGCAAAGTGAAGAAATGTTAAGCAGAAACCTGTCATTAAATTAAAACACAATATCCCTACTAATAGCAACATAAATATTCTCTTAGAATTTCCAGTTTTAGTAGATCTTCTCCGCAAATACTATAAAGCCAGCTGTCTGCTGTACAAAAACCTGCATGCCAGTTCTAGTTGCACTCATGCTGGTATGCAGGAATGTAAGGTAAGGTGAGTGCTTTATTTGGGTTTAGTGGATACACAAGCCATCCACTACTCTAGAGGGTGAGGGGTGGACAACTGACATTCTTTTGGACCAAACTGGTGCACGCACATGTTGTTTGGCTATATGAATGCCAGTCAGAAAGCAGGTGATACTTTTTGTGTATGTATAATTTGATATTTCCTTAAGTCATCAACACCTTTCTAGTATTTTTATTTCATTCACCCCAACAAAATATGTAATTGTCATGAGGACAGCAAACAGTGACAACATACTCAACATAATATTGCATAAACATATATTTCTTGCATCAAAACAACTGTTACAATTATATATAACTATGCATCTATACATAGATAGTCGTGTGAGGTCAAAACCTAGTGCAATTACTAAGTAGTTGTCAAACACAACATTTTAAGCATACAGCTTGCCCCATAATCATTAATATTTCGAAATACAGTTTGGTATATTGACTTGTTTGGAGACAGGTAGCAAACTCCCATGATCTGGGAATAGCAGTCTGGAATATTTCACTATAACTCTTTAGAAATCTGATTTAGATACATTCTGTGGCATTTTCTAATGTAAAGCCTGGTGAAACAGCAAACTAGTGTTTCCCAGAAACTCCTGTTTTGAAGAAAGATATCAGCAGAGAAATATTCCATTAAAATCCATGGTATGGGGCCCACCGGAATGTGCATGCCAGTACCAGTGTTATATTGACCTTGGGTGTATCACCAAATATCCTGGACATATGGATAGTCCCAACACTTGTGTTAGATGTCATTCTGTAGGGAGTGCAGGCAGGGCAATGCTGATTAATGCTGTTAGATGTAATTCCGTAGGGAGTGCAGGCAGAGCAGTGCTGAATAGCGCTTAGGTGTCATTCCATAGGAAATGCAGGCAGGGCAGTACTGATTAGCACTGTTAGGTGTCATTCCATTGGGAATGCAGGCAGAGCAGTGCTGATTAGTGCTGTTAGATGTCATTCCATAGGGAGTGCAGGCAGAACAGTGCTGATTAGTGCTGTTAGATGTCATTCCGTAGGGAGTGCAGGCAGAGCAGTGGTGATTAGTGGTGTTAGATGTCATTCCGTAGGGAGTGCAGGCAGGGCAATGCTGATTAGTGCTGTTAGATGTCATTCTGTAGGGAGTGCAGGCAGAGCAGTGCTGATTAGTGCTGTTAGATGTCATTCTGTAGGGGGTGCAGGCAGAGCAGTGCTGATTAGTGCTGTTAGATGTCATTCCGTAGGGAGTGCAGGCAGAGCAGTGCTGATTAGTGCTATTAGATGTCATTCTGTAGGGAGTGCAAGCAGAGCAGTGCTAATTAGTTCTGTTAGATGTCATTCTGTAGGGAGTGCAGGCAGAGCAGTGTTGATTCATGCTATTAGATGTCATTCCATAGGGGGTGCAGGCAGAGCAGTGCTGATTAGTGCTGTTAGATGTCATTCCATAGGGAGTGCAGGCAGAGCAGTGCTGATTAGTGCTGTTAGATGTCATTCTGTAGGAAGTGCAGGCAGAGCATTGCTGATTAGTGCTATTAGATGCCATTCCATAAGGGGTGCAGGCAGAGCAGTGCTATTATATGTCATTCCAAAGGGGGTGCAGGCAGAGCAGTGCTGATTAGCGCTGTTAGATGTCATTCTGTTGGGAGTGCAGGCAGAGCAATGCTGATTAGTGCTGTTAGATGCCATTCCGTAGGGAGTGCAGGCAGAGCAGTGCTGATTGGTGCTATTAGATGTCATTCTGTAGGGAGTGTAGGCAGAGCAGTGCTGATTACTGCTATTAGGTGTCATTTCATAGGGAGTACAGGCAGAGCAGTGCTGAGTAGCCCTGTTAGGTGTCATTCCATAGGGAGTGCAGGCTGAGCAGTGCTGATTAGTGCTGTTAGACGTCATTCCATAGAGAGTACAGGCAGAGCAGTGCTGATTAGTGCTGTTAGATGTCATTCCATGTGGAGTGCAGGCAGACCAGTGCCGATTAGTGCTGTTAGATGTCATTCCATAGGGAGTGCAGGCAGATCAGTGCTGATTAGTGCTATTGGATGTCATTCCGTAGGGAGTGCAGGCAGAACAGTGCTGATTAGCGCTGTTAGGTGTCATTTTGTAGGGAATGCAGGCAGAGCAGTGCTGATTAGCGCTTTTAGGTGTCATTCTGTAGGGAGTGCAGGCAGAGCAGTGCTGATTAGCGCTGTTGGATATCATTCCGTAGGGAGTGCAGGCAGAGCAGTGCTGATTAGCGCTGTTAGATGTCATTCCGTAGGTAGTGCAGGCAGAGCAGTGTTGATTATTGCTGTTAGATGTCATTCTGTAGGGAGTGCAGGCAGAGCACTGCAAATTAGCACTGTTAGGTGTCATTCCGTAGGGAGTGCAGGCAGAGCAGTGCTGATTAGTGCAGTTAGATGTCATTCCGTAGGGAGTTCATGCAGAGCAGTGCTGATTAGTACTGTTAGATGTCATTCTGTAGGGAGTACAGACACAGCAGTGCTGATTAGTGCTGTTAGATGTTCTGTAGGGAGCGCAGGCAGAGCAGTGCTGATTAGCGCTGTTAGATGTCATTCCGTAGGTAGTGCAGGCAGAGCGGTGTTGATTATTGCTGTTAGATGTCATTCTGTAGGGAGTGCAGGCAGAGCAGTGCTGATTAGTGCTGTTAGATGTCATTCCGTAGGGAGTGCAGGCAGGGCAATGCTGAGGAACATCAACTTAAAAGAAAGTAACTATGGCATTGAATTAAACTTCGCTATGTAACGACATTTGTGTTATGTAATGAAGTCTACTTAATAATGAAACATTTAAATGCTAGTTAGACCAGACCAGTCATTATCATTTCTATACCTGATACTAAAATGAAGCAGGTCAGCAGCTGCATTTAAACAGAAATCAACGTGACTTCCAAAAAAGTATTGTGACTGTCATTTCCCTTCTGTTGCAAAGTGAAGAAATGTTAAGCAGAAACCTGTCATTAAATTAAAACACAATATCCCTACTAATAGCAACATAAATATTCTCTTAGAATTTCCAGTTTTAGTAGATCTTCTCCGCAAATACTATAAAGCCAGCTGTCTGCTGTACAAAAACCTGCATGCCAGTTCTAGTTGCACTCATGCTGGTATGCAGGAATGTAAGGTAAGGTGAGTGCTTTATTTGGGTTTAGTGGATACACAAGCCATCCACTACTCTAGAGGGTGAGGGGTGGACAACTGACATTCTTTTGGACCAAACTGGTGCACGCACATGTTGTTTGGCTATATGAATGCCAGTCAGAAAGCAGGTGATACTTTTTGTGTATGTATAATTTGATATTTCCTTAAGTCATCAACACCTTTCTAGTATTTTTATTTCATTCACCCCAACAAAATATGTAATTGTCATGAGGACAGCAAACAGTGACAACATACTCAACATAATATTGCATAAACATATATTTCTTGCATCAAAACAACTGTTACAATTATATATAACTATGCATCTATACATAGATAGTCGTGTGAGGTCAAAACCTAGTGCAATTACTAAGTAGTTGTCAAACACAACATTTTAAGCATACAGCTTGCCCCATAATCATTAATATTTCGAAATACAGTTTGGTATATTGACTTGTTTGGAGACAGGTAGCAAACTCCCATGATCTGGGAATAGCAGTCTGGAATATTTCACTATAACTCTTTAGAAATCTGATTTAGATACATTCTGTGGCATTTTCTAATGTAAAGCCTGGTGAAACAGCAAACTAGTGTTTCCCAGAAACTCCTGTTTTGAAGAAAGATATCAGCAGAGAAATATTCCATTAAAATCCATGGTATGGGGCCCACCGGAATGTGCATGCCAATACCAGTGTTATATTGACCTTGGGTGTATCACCAAATATCCTGGACATATGGATAGTCCCAACACTTGTGTTAGATGTCATTCTGTAGGGAGTGCAGGCAGGGCAATGCTGATTAATGCTGTTAGATGTAATTCCGTAGGGAGTGCAGGCAGAGCAGTGCTGAATAGCGCTTAGGTGTCATTCCATAGGAAATGCAGGCAGGGCAGTACTGATTAGCACTGTTAGATGTCATTCCATTGGGAATGCAGGCAGAGCAGTGCTGATTAGTGCTGTTAGATGTCATTCCATAGGGAGTGCAGGCAGAACAGTGCTGATTAGTGCTGTTAGATGTCATTCCGCAGGGAGTGCAGGCAGAGCAGTGGTGATTAGTGGTGTTAGATGTCATTCCGTAGGGAGTGCAGGCAGGGCAATGCTGATTAGTGCTGTTAGATGTCATTCCGTAGGGAGTGCAGGCAGAGCAGTGCTGATTAGTGCTGTTAGATGTCATTCTGTAGGGGGTGCAGGCAGAGCAGTGCTGATTAGTGCTGTTAGATGTCATTCCGTAGGGAGTGCAGGCAGAGCAGTGCTGATTAGTGCTATTAGATGTCATTATGTAGGGAGTGCAAGCAGAGCAGTGCTAATTAGTTCTGTTAGATGTCATTCTGTAGGGAGTGCAGGCAGAGCAGTGTTGATTCATGCTATTAGATGTCATTCCATAGGGGGTGCAGGCAGAGCAGTGCTGATTAGTGCTGTTAGATGTCATTCCATAGGGAGTGCAGGCAGAGCAGTGCTGATTAGTGCTGTTAGATGTCATTCTGTAGGAAGTGCAGGCAGAGCATTGCTGATTAGTGCTATTAGATGCCATTCCATAAGGGGTGCAGGCAGAGCAGTGCTATTATATGTCATTCCAAAGGGGGTGCAGGCAGAGCAGTGCTGATTAGCGCTGTTAGATGTCATTCTGTTGGGAGTGCAGGCAGAGCAATGCTGATTAGTGCTGTTAGATGCCATTCGTAGGAGTGCAGGCAGAGCAGTGCTGATTGGTGCTATTAGATGTCATTCTGTAGGGAGTGTAGGCAGAGCAGTGCTGATTACTGCTATTAGGTGTCATTTCATAGGAGTACAGGCAGAGCAGTGCTGAGTAGCCCTGTTAGGTGTCATTCCATAGGGAGTGCAGGCTGAGCAGTGCTGATTAGTGCTGTTAGACGTCATTCCATAGAGAGTACAGGCAGAGCAGTGCTGATTAGTGCTGTTAGATGTCATTCCATGTGGAGTGCAGGCAGACCAGTGCCGATTAGTGCTGTTAGATGTCATTCCATAGGGAGTGCAGGCAGATCAGTGCTGATTAGTGCTATTGGATGTCATTCCGTAGGGAGTGCAGGCAGAACAGTGCTGATTAGCGCTGTTAGGTGTCATTTTGTAGGGAATGCAGGCAGAGCAGTGCTGATTAGCGCTTTTAGGTGTCATTCTGTAGGGAGTGCAGGCAGAGCAGTGCTGATTAGCGCTGTTGGATGTCATTCCGTAGGGAGTGCAGGCAGAGCAGTGCTGATTAGCGCTGTTAGATGTCATTCCGTAGGTAGTGCAGGCAGAGCAGTGTTGATTATTGCTGTTAGATGTCATTCTGTAGGGAGTGCAGGTAGAGCACTGCAAATTAGCACTGTTAGGTGTCATTCCGTAGGGAGTGCAGGCAGAGCAGTGCTGATTAGTGCAGTTAGATGTCATTCCGTAGGGAGTTCATGCAGAGCAGTGCTGATTAGTACTGTTAGATGTCATTCTGTAGGGAGTACAGACACAGCAGTGCTGATTAGTGCTGTTAGATGTTCTGTAGGGAGCGCAGGCAGAGCAGTGCTGATTAGCGCTGTTAGATGTCATTCCGTAGGTAGTGCAGGCAGAGCGGTGTTGATTATTGCTGTTAGATGTCATTCTGTAGGGTGTGCAGGCAGAGCAGTGCCAATTAGCACTGTTAGGTGTCATTCCGTAGGGAGTGCAGGCAGAGCAGTGCTGATTAGTGCAGTTAGATGTCATTCCGTAGGGAGTTCATGCAGAGCAGTGCTGATTAGTACTGTTAGATGTCATTCTGTAGGGAGTACAGACACAGCAGTGCTGATTAGTGCTGTTAGATGTTCTGTAGGGAGCGCAGGCAGAGCTGTGCTGATTAGCGCTATTAGATGTCATTCTAAAGGGAGCACAGGCAGAGCAGTGCTGATTAGTGCAGTTAGATGGTATTCCATAAGGAGTGCAGGCAGAGCAGTGCTGATTAGCACTGTCAAGTGTAATTTCATAGGGAGTGCAGGCAGAGCTGTGCTGATTAGTGCTTTTAGATATCATTCCATAAGGAGTGCAGGCAGAGCAGTGCTTAGTGCTGTTAGATGTCATTCCATAGGGAGTGCAGGAAGAGCAGTGCGGATTAGCGCTGTTAGATGTCATTCTGTATGGAGTGCAGGCAGTGCAGTGCTGATTAGTGCTATTAGATGTCACTCCATAGGGAGAGCAGGCAGAGCAGTGCTAATTAGCACTTTTAGGTGTCATTCCGTAGGGAGTGCAGGCAGAGCAGTGCTGATTAGTGCGGTTAGATGTCATTCCGTATGGAGTGCAGGCAGAGCAGTGCCGATTAGTGCTGTTAGATGTCATTCCGTAGGGAGTGCAGGCAGAGCAGTGCTGATTAGTGCTGTTAGATATCATTCCGTAGGGAGTGCAAGCAGAGCAGTGCTGATTAGTGCTGTTAGGTGTCATTCCATTGGGAATGCAGGCAGAGCAGTACTGATTAGTGCTGTTAGATGTTATTCCGTAGGGAGTGCAGGCAGAGCAGTGCTGATTAGTGCTGTTAGATGTCATTCCGTAGGGAGTACAGGCAAAGCAGTGCTGATTAGCACTGTTAGGTGTCATTCCATAGGGAGTGCAGGCAGAGCAGTGCTGATTAGTGCTGTTAGATGTCATTCTGTAGGGAGTGCAGGCAGAGCAGTGCTGATTAGTGCAGTTAGATGGTATTACATAAGGAGTGCAGGCAAAGCAGTGCTGATTAGTGCTGCTAGATGTCATTCCATAGGGAGTGCAGGCAGAGCAGTGCTGATTAGTGCTGTTAGATGTCATTCTGTAGGGAGTGCAGGCAGAGTAGTGCTGATTAGCGCTATTAGATGTCATTCCGTAGGGAATGCAGGCAGAGCATTGCTGATTAGTGCTGTTAGATGGTATTCTGTAGGGAGCGCAGGCAAAGAAGTGCAGATTAGTGCTGTTAGATGTCATTCTGTAGGGAGTGCAGGCAGAGCAGTGCTGATTAGTGCAGTTAGATGGTATTCCATAGGGAGTGCAGGCAGAGCAGTGCTGATTAGTGCTGTTAGATGTCATTCTGTAGGGAGTGCAGGCAGAGCAGTGCTGATTAGTGCTCTTAGATGGTATTCCGTAGGGACCGCAGGCAAAGAAGTGCTGATTAGCGCTGTTAGATGTCATTCTCTAGGGAGTGCAGGCAGAGCAGTGCTCATTAGTGCTGTTAGATGTCATTCTTTTGGGAGGGCAGGCAGAGCAGTGCTGATTAGTGCTGTTAGGTGTCATTCCGTAGGGAGTGCAGGCAGATCAGTGCTGATTAGTGCTATTAGATGTCATTCTGTAGGGAGTGCAGGCAGAGCAGTGCTGATTAGTGCTGTTATATGTCATTCTCTTGGGAGGGCAGGCAGAGCAGTGCTGCTTAGTGCTGTTAGGTGTCATTCCGTCGGGAGTGCAGGCAGATCAGTGCTGATTAGTGCTATTAGATGTCATTCTGTAGGGAGTGCAGCAGGGCAGTGCTGATTAGTGCTGTTAGATGTCATTCTCTTGGGAGGGCAGGCAGAGCAGTGCTGATTAGTGCTGTTAGGTGTCATTCCGTAGGGAGTGCAGGCAGAGCATTGCTGATTAGTGCTGTTAGATGTCATTCTGTAGGGAGTGCAAGCAGAGCAGTGCTGATTAGCACTGTTAGATGTCTTTCTGTAGGGAGTGCAGGCAGAGCAGTGCTGATTAGTGCTGTTAGGTGTCATTCTGTAGGGAGTTCAGGCAGAACAGTGCTGATTAGTGCTGTTAGATGTCATTCCGTAGGGAGTGCAGGCAGAGCAGTGCTGATTAGTACTGTTAGATGTCATTCTGTAGGGGGTGCAGGCAGAGCACTGCTGACTAGTGCTGTTAGATGTCATTCCGTAGGGAGTGCAGGCAGAGCAGTGTTGATTAGTGCAGTTAGATAGTTTTCCATAGGGAGTGCATGCAGAGCAGTGCTGATTAGTGCTGTTAGATGTCATTCTGTAGGGCGTGCAGGCAGAGCAGTGCTGACTAGTGCTGTTAGATGTCATTCCGTAGGGAGTGCAGGCAGAGCAGTGTTGATTAGTGCAGTTAGATGGTATTCCGTAGGGAGTGCAGGCAGAGCAGTGCTGATTAGTGCTGTTAGATGTCATTCTGTAGGGGGTGCAGGCAGAGCAGTGCTGACTAGTGCTGTTAAGTGTCATTCCGTAGGGAGTGCAGGTAGAGCAGTGCTGATTAGTGCTGTTAGATGTCATTCTGTAGGGAGTGCAAGCAGAGCAGTGTTGATTAGTGCTGTTAGATGTCATTCAGTAGGGAGTGCAGGCAGAGCAGTGTTGATTCGTGCTATTAGATGTCATTCCATAAGGGGTGCAGGCAGAGCAGTGCTGATTAGTGCTGTTAGATGTCATTCCGTAGGGAGTGCAGGCAGAGCAGTGGTGATTAGTGCTATGTGTCATTCCATAGGGAGTGCAGGCAGAGCAGTGCTGATTAGTGCTGTTAGATGTCATTCTGTAGGGAGTGCAGGCAGAGCATTGCTGATTAGTGCTATTAGATGTCATTCCATAAGGGGTGCAGGCAGAGCAATGCTATTATATGTCATTCCATAGGGGGTGCAGGCAGAGCAGTGCTGATTAGTGCTGTTAGATGTCATTCTGTTGGGAGTGCAGGCAGAGCAGTGCTGATTAGTGCTATTAGATGCCATTCAATAGGGAGTGCAGGCAGAGCAGTGCTGATTACTGCTATTAGGTGTCATTTCGTAGGGAGTACAGGCAGAGCAGTGCTGAGTAGCCCTGTTAGGTGTCATTCCGTAGGGAGTGCAGGCTGACCAGTGCTGATTAGTGCTGTTAGAAGTCATTCCATAGAGGGTACAGGCAGAGCAGTGCTGATTAGTGCTGTTAGATGTCATTCCGTATGGAGTGCAGGCAGACCAGTGCCGATTAGTGCTGTTAGATGTCATTCCATAGGGAGTGCAGGCAGATCAGTGAGGATTAGTGCTATTGGATGTCATTCCGTAGGGAGTACAGGCAGACCAGTGCTGATTAGCGCTGTTAGGTGTCATTTTGTAGGGAGTACAGGCAGAGCAGTGCTGATTAGCACTTTTAGGTGTCATTCTGTAGGGAGTGCAGGCAGAGCAGTGCTGATTAGCGCTGTTAGATATCATTCCGTAGGGAGTGCGGGCAGAGCAGTGCTGATTAGTGCAGTTAGATGTCATTCCATAGGAAGTTCATGCAGAGCAGTGCTGATTAGTACTGTTAGATGTCATTCTGTAGGGAGTACAGACACAGCAGTGCTGATTAGTGCTGTTAGATGTTCTGTAGGGAGCGCAGGCAGAGCTGTGCTGATTAGCGCTTTTAGATGTCATTCTAAAGGGAGTACATACAGAGCAGTGCTGATTAGTGCAGTTAGATGGTATTCCATAAGGAGTGCAGACAGAACAGTGCTGATTAGCACTGTCAAGTGTAATTTCATAGGGAGTGCAGGCAGAGCAGAGCTGATTAGTGCTTTTAGATGTCATTCCATAAGGAGTGCAGGCAGAGCAGTGCTTAGTGCTGTTAGATGTCATTCCATAGGGAGTGCAGGAAGAGCAGTGCTGATTAGCGCTGTTAGATGTCATTCTGTAGGGATTACAGGCAGTGCAGTGCTGATTAGTGCTATTAGATGTCATTCTACAGGGAGAGTAGGCAGAGCAGTGCTAATTAGCACTTTTAGGTGTCATTCCGTAGGGAGTGCAGGCAGAGCAGTGCTGATTAGTGCGGTTAGATCTCATTCCGTATGGAGTGCAGGCAGAGCAGTGCCGATTAGTGCTGTTAGATGTCATTCCGTAGGAAGTGCAGGCAGAGCAGTGCTGATTAGTGCTGTTAGATATCATTCCGTAGGGAGTGCAAGCAGAGCAGTGCTGATTAGTGCTTTTAGGTGTCATTCCATAGGGAATGCAGGCAGAGCAGTGCTGATTAGTGCTGTTATATGTTATTCCGTAGGGAGTGCAGGCAGATCAGTGCTAATTAGTGCTGTTAGATGTCATTCCATAGGGAGTACAGGCAAAGCAGTGCTGATTAGCACTGTTAGGTGTCATTCCACAGGGAGTGCAGGCAGAGCAGTGCTGATTAGTGCTGTTAGATGTCATTCTTTAAGGAGTGCAGGCAGAGCAGTGCTGATTAGTGCAGTTAGATGGTATTTCATAGGGAGTGCAGGCAGAGCAGTGCTGATTAGTGCTGTTAGATGTCATTCCATAGGGAGTGCAGAAAGAGCAGTGCTGATTAGTGCTGTTAGATGTCATTCTGTAGGGAGTGCAGGCAGAGCAGTGCTGATTAGTGCTATTAGATGTCTTTCCGTAGGGAATGCAGGCAGAACAATACTGATTAGTGCTGTTAGATGTCATTCTGTAGGGAATGCAGGCAGAGCAGTGCTGATTAGTGCTATTAGATGTCATTCCGTAGGGAGTGCAGGCAGAGCAGTGCTGATTAGTGCTGTTAGATGGTATTCTGTAGGGAGAGCAGGCAAAGAAGTGCTGATTAGTGCTGTTAGACGTCATTCTGTAGGGAGTGCAGGCAGAGCAGTGCTGATTAGTGCAGTTAGATGGTATTCCGTAGGGAGCGCAGGCAAAGAAGTGCTGATTAGCGCTGTTAGATGTCATTCTCTAGGGAGTGCAGGCAGAGCAGTGCTGATTAGTGCTGTTATATGTCATTCTTTTGGGAGGGCAGGCAGAGCAGTGCTGATTAGTGCTGTTAGGTGTCATTCCGTAGGGAGTGCAGGCAGATCAGTGCTGATTAGTGCTATTAGATGTCATTCCGTAGGGAGTGCAGGCAGGGCAGTGCTGATTAGTGCTGTTAGATGTCATTCTCTTGGGAGGGCAGGCAGAGCACTGCTGATTAGTACTGTTAGATGTCATTCTGTAGGGAGTGCAGGCATAGCAGTGCTGATTAGTGCTGTTAGGTGTCATTCCGTAGGGAGTGCAGGCAGAGCAGTGCTGATTATTGCTGTTAGATGTCATTCCGTAGGGAGTGCAGGCAGAGCAGTGCTGATTAGCACTGTTAGATGTCTTTCTCTAGGGAGTGCAGGCAGAGCAGTGCTGATTAGTGCTGTTAGATGTCATTCCATAGGGAGTGCAGGCAGACAGGTGCTGATTACTGCAGTTAGATGTCATTCGGTAGGGAGTGTAGGCAGAGCAGTGCTTATTAGTGCTGTTATGTGTCATTCCCTAGGGAGTGCAGGCAGTGCAGTGCTGATTAGTGCTGTTAGATGTCATTCTGTAGGGAGTACAAGCAGAGCAGTGCTGATTAACGCTGTTAGATCTCATTCTGTAGGGAGTGCAGGCAGAGCAGTGCTGATTAGTGCTGTTAGATGTCATGCCATAGGGAGTTCAGGCAGAGCAGTGCTGATCAGTGCAGTTAGATGTCATTCCATAGGGAGTGCAGGCAGAGCAGTGCTGATTAGTGCAGTTAGATTGTATTCCATAGGGAGTGCAGGCAGAGCAGTGCTTATTAGTGATGTTAGATGTCATTCCGTAGGGAGTTCAGGCAGAGCAGTGCTGATTAGTGCTGTTAGATGGTATTCCGTAGGGAGCGCAGGCAAAGAAGTGCTGATTAGTGCTGTTAGATGTCATTCTGTAGGGAGTGCAGGCAGAGAAGTGCTGATTAGTGCTGTTAGATGTCATTCTTTTTGGAGGGCAGGCAGAGCAGTGCTGATTAGTGCTGTTAGGTGTCATTCCGTACGGAGTGCAGGCAGATCAGTGCTGATTATTGCTATTAGATGTCATTCTGTAAGGAGTGCAGGCAGAGCAGTGCTGATTAGTGCTGTTAGATGTCATTTCTTGGGAGGGCAGGCAGAGCAGTGCTGAGTAGTGCTGTTAGGTGTCATTCCACAGGGAGCGCAGGCAGATCAGTGCTGATTAGTGCTATTAGATGTCATTCTGTAGAGAGTGCAGGCAGGGCAGTGCTGATTAGTGCTATTAGATGTCATTCCGTAGGGAGTGCCGGCAGAGCAGTGCTGATTAGTACTGTTAGATGTCTTTCTGTAGGGAGTGCAGGCAGAGCAGTGCTGATTAGCGCTGTTAGATGTCATTCCATAGGGAGTGCAGGCAGAGAGGTGCTGATTACTGCAGTTAGATGTCATTCGGTAGGGAGTGCAGGCAGAGCAGTGCTGATTATTGCTGTTATGTGTCATTCCCTAGGGAGTGCAGGCAGTGCAGTGCTGATTAGTGCTGTTAGATGTTATTCTGTAGGGAGTGCAGGCAGAGCAGTGCTGATTAACGCTGTTAGATTTCATTCTGTAGGGACTGTAGGCAGAGCAGTGCTGATTAGTGCTGTTAGATGTCATTCCATAGGGAGTGCAGGCAGAGCAGTGCTGATTAGTGCTGTTAGATGTCATTCCGTAGGGAGTGCAGGCAGAGCAGTGCTGATTAGTGCTGTTAGATGTCATTCTGTAGGGGGTGCAGGCCGAGCAGTTCTGATTAGTGCTTTTAGATGTTTTGTAGGGAGCGCAGGCAAAGAAATGCTGATTAGCGCTGTTAGATATCATTCTGTAGGGAGTGCAGGCAGAGCAGTGCTGATTAGTGCTGTTAGATGTCATTCTCTTGGGAGGGCAGGCAGAGCAGTGCTGATTATTGCTGTTATGCGTCATTCCGTAGGGAGTGCAGGCAGAGCAATGCTGATTAGTGCTATTAGATGTCATTCCGTAGGGAGTGCAGGCAGATCAGTGCTGATTAGCGCTATTAGATGTCATTCCGTAGGGAGTGCAGGCAGAGCAGTGCTGATTAGCGCTGTTAGATGTCATTCCAAAGGGAGTGCAGGCAGAGCAGTGCTGATTAGCGCTATTAGTTGTCATTCTGTAGGGAGTGCAGGCAGAGCAGTGCTGATTAGCACTGTTAGGTGTCATTCCGTATGGAGTGCAGGCAGAGCACTGCTGATTATTGCTGTTAGATGCCATTCTGTAGAGAGTGCAGGCAGAGAGGTGCTGATTAGTTCAGTTAGATGTCATTTCGTAAGGAGTGCAGGCAGAGCAGTGCTGATTAATGCAGTTAGATGGTATTCTGTAAGGAGTGCAGGCAGAGTAGTGCTGTTTACTGCTATTATATGTCATTCCATAGGGAGTGCAGGTAGAGCAGTGTTGATTAGTGCTGTTAGATGTCATTCCGTAGGGAGTGCAGGCAGAGCAGTGCTGATTAGTGCTGTTATGTGTCATTTCGAACGGAGTGCAGGCAGAGCAGTGCTGATTAGTGCTATTAGGTGTCATTCTGCAGGGAGTGCAGGCAGATCAGTGCTGATTAGTACTGTTAGATGTCATTCAGTAGGGAGTGCAATCAGAGCAGTGCTGAGTAGTGTTAGGTGTCACTCTGTAGAGAGTGCCGGCAGAGCAGTGCTGATTAGTGCTATTATATGTCATTCCGTAGGGAGTGCAGGCAGAGCAGTGCTGATTAGTGCTGTTAGATGTCATTCTGTAGGGAGTGCAGGCAGAGCAGTGCTGATTATGCTATTAGATGTCATTCCATTGGCAGTGCAGGCAGACCAGTGCTGATTAGTGCTATTAGATGTCATTCCATAGGGTGTGCAGGCAGAGCGGTGGTGATTAGTGCTGTTATATGTCATTTTGTAGGGAGTGCAGGCAGAGCAGTGGTGATTAGTGCTGCTAGATGTCATTCTGTAGGGAGTGCAGGCAGAGCAGTGGTGATTAGTGCTGTTAGATGTCATTCTCTTGGGAGTGCAGGTAGAGCAGTGCTGATTAGTGCTGTTAGATGTCATTCCGTAGGGAGTGCAGGCAGGGCAATGTTGATTAGTGCTGTTAGATGTCATTCCATAGGGAGTGCAGGCAGGGCAGAGCTGATTAGTGCTATTATATTTCATTCCATAGGGGGTGCAGGCAGAGCAGTGCTGATTAGTGCTGTTAGATGTCATTCCGTAGGGAGTGCAGGCAGGGCATTGCTGATTATTGCTATTATATGTCATTCCGTAGGGAGTGCAGGCAGAGCAGTGTTGATTAGTGCTATTAGATGTCATTCTCTTGGGAGTGCAGGCAGAGCAGTGCTGATTAGCACTGTTAGGTGTCATTTTGTAGGGAGTGCAGGCAGAGCACTGCTGATTAGTGCTATTAGATGTCATTCGGTAGGGAGTGCAGGCAGAGCAGTGCTGATTAGCGCTGTTAGGTGTAATTTTGTAGGGAGTGCAGGCAGAGCACTGCTGATTAGTGCTATTAGATGTCATTCGGTAGGGAGTGCAGGCAGAGCACTGCTGATTAGTACTGTTAAATGTCATTTCTTAGCGAGTGCAGGCAGAGAGGTGCTGATTAGTGCTGTTAGCTGTTGTTCCATAGGGAGTGCAATCAGAGTAGTGCTGACTAGTGCTGTTAGGTGTCATTCGTTAGGGAGTGCAGGCATAGCAGTGCTGATTAGTGCAGTTAGATGTCATTCCATAGTGAGTGCAGGCAGAGCAGTGCTGATTAGTGCTGGTTTCTTTCTGGAACCTACATGTTTGTTTTAAGTAGTCACTGTAAATTAATTGAATTTAGCAAGCTGTAGGACTTGGTACATATTTTAGGTAGTGTACAGATGAAACTGGTTACCAATTGCTTTGTCTGTGTGTCAGAATAGCAAAGGAATATAACGTGTTTTGCATGACCTTAGCAGTGGAGAGAATCTTATAATCATACATTGCAGCTGGCCACAAAGGGTCATCACCTAAGCTCTCTCTCATACCGAAGATAATTTTGCTTGACAAAGATGGCTGCTGTAGTTTTATAACAGTGTTCAAAGTGGGTAAGACAGCAGGCCTTATACAAATACATTTCAGTAGGTGATGCTTATTTAAATGATACCTTTGCTGTAAGTACTCAAAAAAATGACAGAGCTGAGAATGGCGAGATGGGATCACTCAGTATGTTGGAATATGTTGGGCATCAGAGAAATACCTTTATCCAGTCAACCCTGCCCCCATAACAGCTTGTTCTAAGTAGCCATTTCCAGATTTCCCCATAGGCTTGTTTGTACTCAACAATCCCAGTTGGTGCCTTTCATTTTTCTTGTCACCTCAGTTTCTGAAATATGACAGTCAGTAAGCAGCACCCTAGTAGATGCTTAGGTGCTGTACAATTATACCAACTTGGGACTGTGTACTTATGACTGCCTAAGATTCTAGTCTCAGGAGTTTCTCATAAAGGTAAATCAGGTAGTGAGATGTTTGTGAAGAGGCAGGGCTGCTGCATATTAGTTTAGTCTGTGAAATAAATATTAATGAATGTCAACACATGACAGTTCCATTTGCAGCCCACAAAGAGAGCACACGGCAATGACTTTTGCATACCCCTTTATAGGAATGTACTGATAATGGATAGTTATCTCATTGTATATTACCTTAGTTTAGGTTTTAAATAGGTTGGTATTACTATATAGTATATACTATACATACATCCATAAGTATCTGTCTGTATTATGTATATATGTAGTATATACTGTTTTTTGGGAATAAAGTCCTGGTCCTGTGTCATATAATTTATTTATTTTTATGTATTGGCATTTGCTGACCAGGAAAGCCCACTGGGCCAAGACCCATTTTCAGTTGAGGACGGGGAGAAAAGCTCCACAGTTAACAACAACAATAAAGCAAAAAATGTTTCAGTATCCTTACAGATCTGGGGAGAAAGGCTCCGCAGTTTAAAATAAAACACAAACAAGCATCACAGAAATTACATAATTACCAACAGATGTTATACAGAGTAATGTACAAGCTTCAAACTAACAGGTAACTATATCACAGAAATTTGGTTCATTGTGATGAGGAAGTAATAAGGTGCTCCAGTTACTTGAAGAAGATTGAAATCCGAGGTGTGGAATGGAGGATTTTTGTTTAATAGGTTATATAATTAGGGGGGCTCACATTGTATATTACCTGTGCAGGTTGGATTTTGTAAGAAGTAGTTTTTTAGTGCAGCTTTAAAAGTCTTTAGGGAGTCTAGTTGGGTAATGGTAGAGGGGAGGGTATTCCATAGTTTGGCTATGTTGTAGGAATACAGGCATTGTCCTGCTGTCTTCTTGGGTTTTGCTGTGCTTAGAAGGGTCTTCTCTGAAGAGCAGAGCAAAGATGGGGCTCCCATACATAAGGGATGGGGCTCCCATGCATAAGGGATGGGGCTCCCATACATAAGGGATGGGGCTCCCATACATAAGGGATGGGGCTGAAGTACATAAGGGATGGTGCTCCCATACATAAGGGATGGGGCTCCCATACATAAGGGATGGGGCTCCCATACATAAGGGATGGGGCTGAAGTACATAAGGGATAGTGCTCCCATACATAAGGGATGGGGCTCCCATACATAAGGGATGGGGCTCCCATACATAAGGGATGGGGCTGAAGTACATAAGGGATGGGGCTCCCATACATAAGGGATGGGGCTCCCATACATAAGGGATGGGGCTCCCATACATAAGGGATGGGGCTGAAGTACATAAGGGATGGTGCTCCCATACATAAGGGATGGGGCTCCCATACATAAGGGATGGGGCTCCCATACATAAGGGATGGGGCTGAAGTACATAAGGGATGGTGCTCCCATACATAAGGGATGGGGCTGAAGTACATAAGGGATGGGGCTCCCATACATAAGGGATGGGGCTCCCATACATAAGGGATGGGGCTGAAGTACATAAGGGATGGTGCTCCCATACATAAGGGATGGGGCTCCCATACATAAGGGATGGGGCTCCCATACATAAGGGATGGGGCTCCCATACATAAGGGATGGGGCTGAAGTACATAAGGGATGGTGCTCCCATACATAAGGGATGGGGCTCCCATACATAAGGGATGGGGCTCCCATACATAAGGGATGGGGCTGAAGTGCATAAGGGATGGGGCTCCCATACATAAGGGATGGGGCTCCCATACATAAGGGATGGGGCTCCCATACATAAGGGATGGGGCTGAAGTACATAAGGGATGGGGCTCCCATACATATGGGATGGGGCTCACATGCATAATGGATGGGGCTCCCATACATGAGGGATGGTGCTCCCATGCATGAGGGATGGGGCTCCCATACATAAGGGATGGGGCTCCCATGCATAAGGGATGGGATAAGGAAAGTGTTTGCTACTGTGATCCTAGTTGGATTATCAAGGTAGAGTTTGTGTCAGTATAATTTGCCTAGTTTGAAATGTTTTTTTTTTTTTAAATAAAAGTATTAAAGACTCATATTTGCCAATGCAAAACATATTGTTCTATTAACTGAATTAGAACAATGTTCAAACATTATCCCTGGCATTGGGCCTTTGTTCACTAATTATTTTTGTCTTTGTCCCTAATTCTTCAGCAAGGATGTTGAGAGCTGTAATTCCCAGTCATAAATGTATTAAATCCTCTAGGATAAATGGCCTTGTAACTGTGTCTTTGCCTTTTATCATTAAGGGGTCTATCCACTATTACCTTTGCCTATACTCATAAAACTGCATAGCTACAATATGTACACTTACTACTTTTTGATATGATAGGGTGCAGCAAAGATTTTCCACCTTGTATATGCACTAGATACCACGAAATGGGAGAGCAGCTAGAACAAAAATCAGCTTGACTAAACCCGGTGGAGATATGTATGCATAACCTGGGTCTGACCTTGTAATAGTTAATAGCCCTCCAATGGTCAGAAAGCTCCAATAATTTCATGTATTCGTTGACTATACAAAGGGAATTTGGATGCTTTTCAGCTTTAAGATTCTATCAGTTAGCTAGTGAGTCAATAATCACATTAAAATCACCTGCATGGAACATGGAGGCATTGTTGGGATGGAACTTTGTAACCGTTTCAATAAATTATGCCATAAGTATAGCTGAATCATGATCAGACATGTACAATGCCTCTAAAACAAGTTTATGCTGGTGGCTGGAGACTTGTAAGAGTGCCCATCTCTAAAACAAGTTTATGCTGGTGGCTGGAGACTTGTAAGAGTGCCCATCTCTAAAACAAGTTTATGCTGGTGGCTGGAGACTTGTAAGAGTGCCCATCTCTAAAACAAGTTTATACTGGTGGCTGGAGACTTGTAAGAGTGCCCATCTCTAAAACAAGTTTATGCTGGTTGCTGGAGACTTGTAAGAGTGCCCATCTCCCATTTCCTAATACTGTCTTTTTACTATTTACTATCTACTAACCTCTGATTTTGCTAATGAATATATCAACTCAACTCGTAGAGAAATGGCCTAAACTAAGGTACCCCAGACCTTATGCAAACCCCACCAAACATCTGGCATTACGCCCTGCAACTCTCACCTCTTGAAGTAAAACAGAATTAAGCATATACCAAAAAATCAACAGCATTGTATTTAATCAGTTCAGTTTTTCTCCTTGGGGTACTAATCCAAGCAGTCTGTTAATGTAGTGAGTAGTTGATTGGAAATAATGTCATTAATCAGACTAGCCATAAGGGTGTGTGTGTGTGTGCGTGTGCACGCGAGTGAGCGCGTGTGCATGTGTGTGTGTATGTGTGTGTGCGCGTGCGAGCACATGCGCATGCACGTGTGCGCGCAAGCACATCTGCGCGTGTGTG
Source organism: Protopterus annectens (assembly GCF_019279795.1). NCBI lineage: Eukaryota > Metazoa > Chordata > Ceratodontiformes > Protopteridae > Protopterus > Protopterus annectens. The sequence continues at coordinate 787,530,624 of NC_056751.1, read as the reverse complement.
CGTGTGCACATGCACATGCATGTCTGTGTGTGTCTGTGTGTGCACGTGTGTGTCTGTGTGTGTGCGTGCATGTGTGGGTGGACGTATGCGTGTGTGTATGTCTATGTGTGTGCCTTTATTGAAATTAAAGAGTCAGATTTGAGAGTTGCCAGGGGGAGAGTTCCCTACGCTATAAGTGCCTAATAAACATTCCAACTACTTTAACAATTATTAGTAGGTCCCTCTGTCCTATAAAGGATTAACAGAGTCAAGCAGAGATATGTCAAATTTTAACAGAGTACTCTTTGGACCATCTTTGTTTTGGCTTCTGTTTCTGCATACTTTCCTGAAGTGCTTCCAGTGAAAATGTAGTGTTTTTGTTTTGGTGCAGAGACAACACAAGAAAGGTAAATAATTCACAATGTTAGAATTCAATGATATGCCTCCCATTTTCTATGCACACTGCAAAATAACAGTATGTCATTTTTGATGTATGTAGGTATATCATATAGATGTCTGGAAGCGTTGTACCTTATGCAGAGGGGTGGCTTCAAAGTTTGTCTGTAGCTTCAGTGGTTGACTTTAATTGTTGGTTGTTGTTGGTCAGATGGGCCATCTCGGAGGCATTTGCCCTAATAGTAGCAAAATTCCTGGGTACAGTGGGATTTTTTGATAATAGGTGAGGTTAATGC
>NC_056751.1:787439953-787527453 GCF_019279795.1 Protopterus annectens | reverse complement strand
TACAAAACATATAAACAAAGGTAATGTTTAACAATGAAAAGATATGTTTGAATATGAGCTGAATATTTACAATGCAATACACATTTTGTAGAAAATAATTTTGAAAGCTTGTTAAGGTAGACAAGTCAAGATGCAATTAAATATGAATGACTTGGGATATAGTTATACAGAAAGAGGGATACAAAAAACTTGAGTAAAGCAAGGAAGTCTAGTTGTATAAATTGGAAGGTGGCTTAGTTAGCACCTAGACAGACAGGCATAGTGTGTAGGTATTTAGGCTAGGGAATATATTTCAGCCAGATTTGGTACAGGAGCACAGCCAGTTATCATAAGGTATTCAGTAGATATTTGAATTTGGAGTGGTTGGCAATGTTTAGGATTTCTTGTGGTAGTGAATTCCATAGAGTAGATATACGGTTTGAGAAAAGAGAAACACCAAAATTGTTATTGGATTTGATAACTTTTAGTAGGTTTTTGTTGAGAACCTTAGTGATCTAGGGCAGGAGTAGGTTTGAACCAGGTTATTAAGAGAAGGGACATTGTTAGGATGGTAGAAGATGGAACGAGTGAAACTGAGTTCGTTAAAGGAAAGTAGATTAGGGCGTTCGTCATTTTAGGTGGTGCAGTACAGTACAATGATGAGATCTATAAGGGAGATTAGAGGCATATCTTGCTATTTTATTATAACAGGTTTCAAGTTTGTCAGGTTTTTGAGGTTGCTGAAGAGTGGAGATGCATAGAGTAAAGAGGAAAGAAGGTATGTAATGGCTATTGCTTTTCTAGTGGTCTCGGGAAGGGATCCTAATTTGATGTGTACTTTTTTGATGCTGGTTGAAAGGTGTTTGTCATATCTAAGGTTATTATCTATGGCCACCCCTAGCAGCTTTGATTGGGTTCTGTTATCAAGTTGTTAGAGGGATAGATGGAGAAAAGGCATGTGTGAACTTGTAGGTTGTTGGTGACAAAGAGCATAAGTTTGGTCTTATTGGGACTGGGAATAAGCTGAGAATCTGAAAGAAAGTTTTCAGTTTCATTAAAGGCAGCCTGAGTTGTAAGATTAAGTGCAGGTAAGGAGGGAGCTGAACAAATGAGGGTGGAGTCAGCATATTGTATAATAGTAGCATTTTTTGTAGCAGAGGAGAGTTTATTAGTGAAAATAGAGAAGAGTAGTGGTCCACGTATGGAACATTGAGGTAATCTAACAGAGGCAGGTAAAAGAGAAGATAACTGATTGTGCCATTTTACTGCCTGTTGGCGATCAGATTGGTAACTTAGAAATCAGGAGAGTGTGGTATGGGATAGATTTAGGGATGCTAGCTTGTGCAGAAGTTTCTGGTGGGAGACTGTGTCGAAAGCCTTTGACATGTCAAGAAAGATAGAAGATACTTTGAGGCCAGAATTTCTAAGCTGGTTAATGGTGTTAGTGAAATTATCAAGAGCTGTGGTAGTATTGTACTTAGGCCTAAAGCCATGTTGTGATGGAGACAGTAAGTTATTGTCTATAAGATATTGAAGTGGTTGAGTATGAACACATTTTCCCAAGGTCTTACCACAGGGGAAGAGGATAGTGATAGGTCTGTAGTTATTCACTTCTGTGGATGTGCCCCCTTTATGTAGAGGGATGATATACTGAATTTTCCATACTTTAGGGATGTATTGTTCAGAGATAGACTGACTGATTAAAATATAGATTGAATACATGATAGCTTCTGATGCTGTTTTAAGGAATTCATTAGTTAGTTGATCTGCAGCTAGAGATGACGGTTTAAGTCTGGATGGTAGTTTCTTAATGATGCTAGTTTGTGCAGGCTTAAGATACAAGGATTTATTGTTGTCATTTTACATAGATACTACCAGGGGGGAGTTGTTGTTGTGTATCAGGGAAAGAATGGAGTTAATGAAGTGGGAATTGAACTGAGAGGCAGTGCTGTCTTATGTGGTTGAAAGTGGTTGGGTCTGCAGTTTTGGTCTGACCAGGGTTTGTTTAGTTTTTTTATGTCTTGCCAAAATGTTTGGGACTTTTCTGATGGTTATTTTGTATATTTGTGTAGTAAGTTTTTTTTTGTCATTTTTGATTTGTGTTTTGACTAGGTTACATAATCGCAGATAACTGAACACAGTTTTCATTTTGTCTCTTCTGGTAGTGGTACCATGTTTTGTCCCTTAGTTTAAGGAGGTTTTTGGTATGTGTGGTCAGCCAGGGTGTCTGTTTTGCTTTTGTGTGGCATTTTCTCAGGGGGGCTAGATTATTTAAAATGATGAGAGATTTGTTATTAAAATATTCTACGGCTTGGTCATGGTGACGGTACTTCGGTGGGAAGCGTTCCAGTTCCAGTTATGAAGCAGAGTATTAAAAATTTCTGTTGAGTATTTTCTTTTGCAAGAATTTGTAAACAGTGTTTTTAAATGGGTGGATTCTGTTTTGATTAGGAAGGTGGGAGTGTGGTCACTTAGGTTGTCTGGAAGACAACCAGTATGGTAGCTGACGGAAGGTTTATTTGTTAAGGTCCAGTCCAGTGTAGATTATTTGTTGCTGTGCTCATCCACTCTGGTTGAAGATTGTATTAATTGATAGAAGCCATGGAGGTTGATAAAATTGTTTGGGTTTTTGGAGGTGAAGGAGGACCAGTCTAGGTTAAAGTCCTCCATAATTATAGTTTCCTGTGTATATGTAGAGGCTACCCAGCTAAGGAACTCTTCTATACTGTTTGGGTTGGTTCCAGGGGGTATGTCTGATTTTGTTGAGTGTATTTCTTAAGTTCATGTTTAGAATAAGTAGATCTGTATTATTAAGCTGGAAACTAAAGATGTTGGTATGGAGGGGTGTGTTGTATGTGTCACTAGGGCCTGGGTTGAGATGGATATCACCAGTTAGTTTAATGTGGGATAAATAAATTGTAAATTTGTAAAGACCTTGGGCACAGTATGAGAGTGGAGAGTGTGAGGAGTTTGACATGTCTGTGTAATAAGTGAGATGTTATATTTCTTTGTTTATATTTAAATGAGCAGAAGTAGACAGCTGAGTTATTGAGAAGCTATGGAGAGATGTTGTAGCTGGTTGGTGGCATATGGAGCGGGGTTATGAGAAATCTGGTGGGGGAGTGTAAATAGTTTATATTTTTCTGATAAAAAGTGATGTGGAATGCCATGAATAGTAAGAGATGAAATAAAGAGAAGGGGATAAAATATTAGGTTTGAAGTTTGTTTCATGGTAAGAGCACTGAGAGAGGCAGGATAGAAAAAGGGAGATTGGCTCAAGTGTTAGGTTAAGTGTTAGATAAGTGTTAGGTTAAGTGTTAGGTTAAGTGTTAGATAAGTGTTAGATAAGTGTTAGATAAGTGTTAGGTTAAGTGTTAGATAAGTGTTAGATAAGTGTTAGATAAGTGTTAGGTTAAGTGTTAGATAAGTGTTAGGTTAAGTGTTAGGTTAAGTGTTAGATAAGTGTTAGATAAGTGTTAGATAAGTGTTAGATAAGTGTTAGATAAGTGTTAGGTTAAGTGTTAGATAAGTGTTAGGTTAAGTGTTAGGTTAAGTGTTAGGTTAAGTGTTAGATAAGTGTTAGGTTAAGTGTTAGGTTAAGTGTTAGATAAGTGTTAGGTTAAGTGTTAGGTTAAGTGTTAGGTTAAGTGTTAGATAAGTGTTAGGTTAAGTGTTAGATAAGTGTTAGGTTAAGTGTTAGGTTAAGTGTTAGATAAGTGTTAGGTTAAGTGTTAGGTTAAGTGTTAGATAAGTGTTAGGTTAAGTGTTAGGTTAAGTGTTAGGTTAAGTGTTAGATAAGTGTTAGGTTAAGTGTTAGGTTGTTAGGTTAAGTGTTAGGTTAAGTGTTAGGTTAAGTGTTAGATAAGTGTTAGGTTAAGTGTTAGGTTAAGTGTTAGATAAGTGTTAGGTTAAGTGTTAGGTTGTTAGGTTAAGTGTTAGGTTAAGTGTTAGATAAGTGTTAGGTTAAGTGTTAGGTTAAGTGTTAGATAAGTGTTAGGTTAAGTGTTAGGTTAAGTGTTAGGTTAAGTGTTAGATAAGTGGTTGGGGTTTAATTATGGAAGGTGTTTGATTGCCAGGCGCTATTAAGTTTTATGGTGACTGGATGGTGTGTAAAGGGTGTGTTTTAAGCTTAGGGTTAAATTTGGGGGTAGAGGGGTGTGTAGGAATTGAGAGGTAGGGTAGGGGGAGCAGTGTGAGCCCGAGTGTAGCGAGGGTGAATGGAGCGGGTTGCACCAGGTTCGTAAGTGCCAGAAAAAAATTATCAGTAAGCTGGTTTAGATAGTAGATTACTGATAGAGACTGGAAAGAACTGAAATGGATACACAGAACAGTCTCAGGTGGAGCTTATTATAGTGTGGGAAAACAATGGAACTGGGAGCTGATAGTTGAAGGTTGATAATATACCTGCAGAATATACACAAGAAGGGAAACCGAGGATGGAGAGAAGAAAAGAAAGGAAATAAAGCAGAAGGAGCATATAACCTGAATAGCTGCAAGGTTAACTGACTGTCTAAGGGGTTCCATAGTGAAAAAGAGTAGGAGGGGGGATTAAGAGGAAGTCATCCGTCACTGGAAGCACTTCATGCCATCGTTATTAGAACAAACAACTCATCTAATGGTTTCTTAAAAGTAGCTAAAAGACTTATAATTCACTTGAGGAACATACACTCTGTTTTCTTGCTCCTGACTCCCTCTATTAAGTATGCACAGTAGCTTATATGCAGGCTCAGGTACACTTCAGTGTGTAGGCATCAACAGGTGAGCATAAGGGACAAGCTGTTTTAATTCCTATAAGGGTGAGAAACAGCAATTTAGTCAAAAATAGTTTGTAATGGATAAATAGAAGGCTTAATGGGAGGAAACCAAGTGTGACTGAGATAATTACAGAATTAGAAACATACAGCTAACATACAGAATTAGAAACATACAACTGACATATACTTCTAGGACACTTCAGAAGTGTCAAAATCCAACTAGTAGGATGGGACAGCTAGTATATTTCAGGACACAGCATGTACATAAAATATGTAAGGAAATTTAACACAAATGCCAAGCCAGGATTAGCAGGCTACATTGAGACAAGGGAACCTAAGGAGGGAGGTGTGTCAGATTAAACAAGGAGAAAGCAGAGAAAGAAGACAAAAGTACTACAAGGAAAAGAGTATTGTGCCGAGTTTTACAGCAAATACGTTAAAAGGCCAAGAGAAGAATGAACAGTGGAAGGAAAATTAGGTGTTTATGCACAGCAAGTCCATGGTTTACCCTGAAACAGCGGGAGTTAGAGATCAGCTCAACTAAAAACATGGTGTTGGCAGGAGGCAGACAGGCCACTGTGGCAGTAAAAAGTCATGTGCGTATTATAAGACTACTTACAGGGAGGGAGAGAAAGCCGTAATCATGTAAATTTTAGAACAGATGAGAAAGAGAACAGGAAAGGTCAGGAACAGAAAAAAATAGGAAGAGAGCAGACAGCGTGTTCAGTGAGCGGGTGGTCGCAGTTTATGGGGTCGGGATGTTGTGTTAACTGTCGCCAGCTGTCCCAATTCAGTGCCACACTCCTGCCTTCAACACTCATTACAGACTGTCGCAGATCTTCTTTCACACAATCCATCCACCTCTTTGCTCAATGTCCTTGCTTCCTCATACCTTCTTCCTGCCTGTCCCAAATCTTCCTCATCAAATTGTCTTCTGCTTTTCTACACGTGCCCAAACCGCCATAGCCCCTTCACTTTGATCTTTTCTGCGATTTGAGCTACTTTGGTTTCTGCTCTTATGTTCTCATTTCTTCGTCTGTCCCACAATATGTATCCTACCACCCTTCTCAGGCACTTCATTTCCATCACCTGTAGCTTCTTCAACCATTCTGCCTTTACTGCCCAGGTGTCCGTACCACACAGTAGTACTGGTCGTACCACTGTCTTGTACACCTTACTTTTCAGCTTCTTTGGCATTCTTCTGTCATAGACTTCACCTGACACTCTATGCCAGTTGGCTGCATCCCCTCTGATTCTAGCTTTGGCCTCTTCATTCAGACTTCCCTTCTCCTCATCCACCCCCCCAGATAATTGAAGCTGTTTACCTCTTCCGCTAACTTCCCTTCTATCTCTATTCTCAGCTTCTTCTGATTTCCCCAGTTTGCTGCCATTACCACTGTCTTATCTGTGCTTAGTTTCATCCCATGTGCCTTCAGTTTTACATTCCTTTCTCCTATCCTTTGCTGAAGTTCTAGCTCAGAGTCAGCCTGTAATGCCACATCAAATGCATACAGCATATAGCAAGTTTGTTGATCTGTCTCCTCCGACCTGTTTGCTAATGTAGTCCATCACTGGTATGAACAGCAGTGGGCTTAGAGCTGAACCCTGGTGTACACCCACTCTCACTGGGAACTCCTCTGTGAGGCCGAACACTGTTTGTACTTGAGTCATTGGCTCCTTGTACTTAGCCTGCACTAATGCTACCAATGTTTCTGAGACTTCAAACCACCACAGTACTGCCCAGATCAGCTTTCTTGTGACCTTGTCATATGCTTTCTCCAAGTGTAGGAATGCCCAGTTGGACTCTCTCCTCATCTCTAGCTAATTCTCAAGTATCTGTCTCAATGCAAACATCGGGTCAGTTGTGTTGCATCCTCATCTGAATCCAAACTGCTCATCTCCGATCTTACATTCTACTACTCTGTGTATCCATTTATCAATCACCTTCTCCAGAACTTTCATGCAATGTGATAGGAGTTTGATGCCTCTATACTGCCAGCAGTTGTGGATGTCCCCTTTGTTCTTGTACACTGGCCAAGTATGCTTATTCTCCAGTCATCTGGGATACGCCTTTCTCTCCACACTGCTGTTAATATCCTCAGGAGCCATTTCTCCACTATCTCACAGAGCATCTTTATCATATCTGCTGTGACCTCATCTGAGCCTGCTGCTTTCCCTGACTTCATTTTCCTTAGAGCTGTTTTTACTTCTTCTAGGGTAGGCTCCTCTTCTTAGCTCATCATAGGTTGTTTCTGGCACAGTACAACTTCTGTGGGGTTTTCTTCATTCACAACCTTCTGGAAATACTCCTTCCATCTGCCTTTGACATCCTGTGGACTGGTGAGCAGGTTTATGCAGGCATCCCCTGTCTTCTTTGTATTTCTGTCTTTGCCTTGCAACCTGATATAGTTTCTTTGTGGCCCTTACTGAGTCACTTTCCAGAAGTTGGTACAATCCCTTCGATGCCCTATTCTTTGTTATTGCAACTTCTTTCTTATCTTTTTTTGTTAGCCAACCAGTAGTCCTTCCTAGCCTGGTCAGTCTTTTCTAGTAGTCCTTTAGCCAACCAGTAGTCCTGTGGGTAGTCTGCAGTTAGCCCCAAGAAACATAAATTGAGCAGTGAATAAAGCACTGTACAATCAGTTTTACCGGCTAGTTTTACACTGCTGACCAGGTTGGAATTAGGTGATTAGAATCAAAATCTTTACAAAACTTAAACATATATTGGTAGACAGGCAAAGCTTAACTGTTACAATTATACAAGCAACCAATGTCTTTTGAAACACAAAACAGCAGTGCACCTATTATATTCTGATATATAATAGTTCAATTAAATATATGTCATGGAACAAATATCAGGAATGAAAATTTAAGAGACAGTACACAATGTAATTACTTACTTGGGAGGCATAACGTTCCAGGATGGACTAGGGTAGTACTTAGAGTGACAGAGAGGCACAAAATGGTGCCAAACTGGAAAGTGGGGAGTTTTAAATGCCACAAAGGATGATGGGAGTCTTAGAAAGGGTACAACAAAGAGCATTCAAAAAGAAATACATACGTTGCACCAGGTTTGTAAGTGCCAGGAAAAAACAAAACTGTCAGTAAGCTGGTTTAGATAGTAGGTTACTAGTAGAGATTGGAAAGAACTGAAGTGGCTACACAGAGCATTCTCAGGTGGAGCTTGTTATAGTAAAACAATGGTACTGGAAGTTGATAGTGGAAGGATAATAATATACTTGCAGAATATGCACAAGAAGGGAAACCGAGGATGGGGAGAAGAAAAGAAAGGAAGTAAAGCAGAAAGCGTATATGTTATATTTTTACAACTGGAAGGTTAAGTGACTGTCTGAGAGGGTCCATAGCGAAACGGAGTAGGAGGAGCACTAAGATTTGGACTGTCTGAAGTCTCAAGGGTAGACTCAGAGCCCAGAGATTCCTTAGAGTCTTGAGAAAGCAGCTTCTAATCCAGGAATGGAATTTGACTGGAGACTGCTAGGGGTAGATACTTATGGTAGAAGAGTGATTCCAAACAAGGGCAGTGTCTCTAACTGCCCAGGGTGGAGATCTGTAGAGAAGCTTTATAATCATGGTCTTGGAGAAACAGATTCATTTGGGGCCTACAACAAATTCACTTCAGCTGGACCAGAAGTTGTATGGATATTTCAACGTTTTGCTTCAGTGGAGGAGAGAAGTGTGGATGGACATTTTCTGACACTGATGCTCCATTTTTGCAATATGCTTTGCAACCATTGAAAAAGCACCATGTGACCTGACAATTCTTATTATCCTAATACATTTTGCTTCATTCAAATAGTAACCCCTGAGCCCATCTAGAAAACTGTCCACTATCCTGCCTTACCTGTACCAGGTGTGGTTGCGGTTTCTAATCATGTCTACCCCTTACCTGATGTATCCCTGTTTCCCTTGCAGTTGCCCCTGCCATTCACATGCATCACTTGTAGCCCACAGCATATATTTCATCTTAAAATAATTTGCTACTTCATGATGTTGTATTCCTCCATAACCTGTTAGCCCTTTGCTGATGTATATAGGATCCAATTTTCTTCGGAACAATGTCTTTTATGGTTATACTAAGGGGTCAGCAGGGCAGCATTCCATTGTGTGGATAGGAGACTTGATCCTCTGTCAGTCTTACAGCTGTCAATCTTCAGCTCAGTGCCTGTCATTCCCACAATGTCCTTCCCACTTTCAGTTTCTGTAGTGTTAGAATTATCCCTTAGAACATCTTGGAACAGTGCTAGCTGTCAAATGAATGCATCTCTAGTGACATCCTGAGCTTTTTACTCTAGTCCATAATGTTTTATTTACATTGTTTTTGTATCATATTCCACTTATGCTGTACCTAAAATGTTCCTACCTGGCTTTTAATCATTTAATAATGATATATATTGTTATAATGTGGTCTGTTACACAGGATGGAAAAAAATCAGAAGACTTAAAACTTGAGTGTTTGCATGTGGTATGACAGTTGTCCGATAAATTTGTAAATTTGTTAGCTAAGAGACAAAGCCGTGTTGTTTAGTGTACACTTAGTCTAGTAGCCATAAACATGGTCATCATTAAGCTAAAACAGTTACATTCTCCATCCTTTTTTAACACCTGTATTAAATTATCACTTAAGGCATAGCATACCTCTCAACTGTACCGAATTCCTCAGTAAATACTGGTTTTGGGATGCCACAAATTCCCGAGTGGCCCCTTTAATTTCCTAATTTCACATTTTTTTTACTCATGACATCATCATGTGCTGGCCGTGCACAATGACGTCAGCTTCTGCAGACCAGTCTGTGTTCAGCAGTGCACAGCACACCTTTCTTCCCCCGGCTCCTCCTCCAGGTCAAACATGTAAACTTATTAACAGAAAGTTTGCAGGTGTGTTACTTTTACTTAACAGCTGCACATATACTGTGTTACATGAGAAACTTTTCATATGTGCTTAACTTTGACTAAGCTGATTTGTGAGGCATCATCACAGCTGTAGGCATTACTTTTGAGAAACAACTTGCTTTACATTTATTTAACGGGTGCAGTGTGTGTGTGTGTGTGTGTGTGTGTGTGTGTGTGTGTGTGTGTGTGTGTGTGTGTGTGTGTGTGTGTGTGTGTGTGTGTGTGTGTGTGTGTGTGTGTGTGTGTGTGTGTGTACGCACACACTTCCCAGTTGGGTATAACAGTTGGTTAAAGTTACTCAGACTCAAACCCTGTACCTTAGGTATAAGGAGCAAGAGCCTAAATTATCTACCCATACCACCAACACCACCACCTTGTGATTCAAGGAGTTAATTGTAGTTGTCAACTGTCCAAAGTGTTACAGAATTACTGGAATGTTTAGCTCATACTTTTGTGGTTTTCTGGCAAATCAGTGAGAACTGAATTCACTGAGTAATGATAGCCATTTAAGTTTCAGTCTTCCTGTCTTTCAGGAAATGCATGGTAACACAAAACATTTTATTCTAGCAACTTTTCTAAGGTTATACAAGCATTTTTTACAATGTGTCCCTGGTTTTGGGACCCCCCCCCCCAAAAAAAAATACATTTTGGCTTTTTCCAGATTTCTTGTTCTGCATAGTTCTTTAGGGGGAGAGAAGTTTAGTGCTGCTTATGCCAAGTCTGTTTGTGTTGTTAGTAGCACAACAGATAGAATACTTGCTTTTGATGCAGAAGGCTGTGGGTTCTACTCCCACAGTATGTACATGGATTGCTGATATTGTTCTGTGTTGTACTTTTAAAGAGGGTGAATGCTGCAGTCCTGAGAATGTCCTCTTTGATGGAGATACCTAATAACTATGAACCTGTTATCAGTTTGCCATCCATTTCCTATTGCAGTATTACTACCGTATCATTTTTTTTAATGTAACATAGGCAATTTATTCCTCAAGGGCAACAGGCACTTTATTTGTAGATGAAACAATGAAATATTAAGTTGTTTGCTAGCAGCAGCCTCTTCATTAGTTACAGACGTTACAGATCTCTTAAATGTGGAATTATTTAGATGACTTTTACTTCTACAGAGATTGTGCATATTTACTGATACTGGTCGATTGTAGCAGAGTAGACTTTTAAGATGGAAATGTTCTGAATTGGGCAGTTTTGTCATTATTGATTCATGCATTTTGTCTCATTGCTTACTAGAAAAATGTTCAAAACAAATTTATAACGTGATCTAACAAGTGTGATATATTATACAAGGAATGTAATTTAATACAGTCAAGAAGGTGTAGCAAAGAACACATGTATGTTTAGTGTGCAAGGGGCCTATGATTTGAAAACAGCCCAAAGGTAATCTTTATCCGCCACTGGCCAGATGCATTTTCTTTGAATGTGGGTTTCAATGCTGTTTCAATGAATGTGAGTTTCAAGGGCAGAGAAGTTTTAATGCTAAGTCTATTTTCATTGTGAGACTGTATTGGTTTGTTTAGCAGATGCCTATTAGTGTTTGTGCTGTAAAATGTAAAATAAAAGTTTTAAATGAAATCCAGATAATCATTGTAGAAGTAAAGCAGTGCATGCGTTATAGTGTTTATGGTAAATCAGGCGAAATGGCCATGTAATGGGACATTGGAATGGCTGCAGGGGGGAGGGCTGTTTATGGGGGACCCCATTCGACCATGATTTTGTGAGCAGGAAGGGCGGCAAACTCAAGACAGCTCCAGCCCCGGGCAGCACAAACCCAATCTACACCACTGATCAGTAGGCCATGGAGAATGACTTTTGGAGGTCCTAGCAATCTATAATATTCTTTTGCTATGATTAGAATATTGCCTACCATTAAGTGCCCTACTTTTACCACAAAACCCACATACTGCAAGTCACCAAAACAAAATCCTAAGGTTCATCTTCTCCCTTCCCAATGAACATCATTGCTACACATTTAGAAAAAAATGGTTACCATTTACTACACGGTCTGGGGCCATACTTTGGTTGTCTGTTCTTCAGTTTGCATTTGAAAGTCAGAATCCCACAATTCCACTGGAGTGGACGGAGTTACATAACAGTGTATGCAAATTTTATGTTAATCAGTGTACAGATTTGTATCTATTTTTCATGGACCTTTGTCCAGATTTTTGATGTTTTCAGGTTGAGAGGTATGAGGCATAGGCAAACACATTTATATACAAGAAAATAAACCATATTTTCATGTTCCCAGTTACATTTGTTAATTTTTTATAACTATTGTCAGTCCAACATTGCATAAATTGCTCAATTCCTGCCTTCCCTTAAACCTCACTCCTGCACCAGAGCATTATTCTGTATGTATTGTTCCCATAATTCCCATTTATTTATATATAACATGGTCATTCCCTTTTCTAAAGCTCTCATTTCTAGTTCTTTATCTCTGTTAAAATATTCTCTATTTCAAATACAGTTGGTTTAGATGTTGATTTTTGTTTTTTAGAAATTGCTTTTCATGGCAGACACCAGGATTAAACCTAACAAGGTCTTACTGTGGCTAGATAATTCAGATCCTGTGTCCCAACTAAAAAAAAATAATGTTCTTAGTTACAACCATTTCCTTACCCAATATTACTGACAGAGTACTCTATAGGGGGATTTTAAAAATCTGCCAACTCATTATACTCTCAAAACATATGTTCCCAGGTGCCTCTTTCTTTCCCATAACACCTCAACATTTGCCATTTGTGTGAGGAAAAATTCTTTGGAGTCTGCTTGGGGGTATAAAATTACCTCTGCAAACACTTCCAAGAAAAAAAATCCTAAATCTTCTAGATTTTGTTGCATACTTGGGAGCCATACATATGTCCTCCCATTGTCCCCTTATAAATTACTTATCCAATCTCTTACCAAATTTTTCTAACCTCCCCTGATTGAGTCTTGCAGTTATTATGCAGTATTTTATATGCCATACTAATTATCCCTTTTTTAACAGCAGCATGCATTCTAGATTTAACTAGAAACTCTACCAGAGCAGGTCTTTGATTTAGGATACCCCATATCCCTTTCTCTTTTCCTACATTCTGATATCAGTCCCTGGCAGGGAAGGCATCTCTAGCCTGCAGACCAAATGTCTTCTTGGCTTCATCCCACTCTATTACATTTCCCTGTCTAATTATTTGCTCTCAGTACCTCCTTTGCCAGCTTTTTCCAGTTTTCTGTACCCCTTTTCACAGTCATCCATATGGTCTAAAACTACTTTTTCCTTTCTTGTGTTGGTGTTTTATTAGAATACTTTCTGCTACTTTATAAATGTAATATTTTGCATGGCTGCTGTTGTACTCCTTAAAGATCTGCACCCCAAAACCTCAACCTCTCCTTATTTCTTGAATTTCCCCCTTGTTTAATCATCATCCCTTTCCACTTTGAATTATATCTTTCTGCTTATGTTATATATATATATAAATATATATATATATATATATATATATATATATATATATATATATATATATATATATATATATATATATATATAAGCTTTAATTCTGTAGCTCCAAAATATCTCTTCAAATCAGGTTATCCTACACCACCTTGTAATATTGGAAGGATCTACTTACCCCACTTAAGCCATGCCCTCTTCCCCTCCCAGATAAAGTCCCTGAAGTCTTTATTAATTATTGTCTGAAACTTTTTCTTTGTTTAATAAGCTATCCCTGACCTGTATATAAAACTGAAGAAAACTAAAAACATATTCATTGTTTATAGCTTACTTGTATCTTGTATCTTAGAAGCATATCCATAAACAAGAGCTTCCATTTTCATAGTTTTTGTATTATCTTTTGTCTAGTCTCTTCCCACACATCTTTTTAATCCATACTCGTAAGTACTTTTATCATGCCCCCATAGATATGGGCAGTGCTGAACCGCTTCATGTTTGGGAACATAATTTCCAGCTATAGCTTTTGTTTTCTCATCATTAATTGTATATCCAGAAAAGCTTGAAACTGTATCAATATGTTCTATAACACTGAAATATAATTGTCTAGATTTATCAGGTATAAAATAACATCATCTGCAAATAAAGCTAACTTTTCTTGTTTACCATACCAGTTATGTAATTACATTTTTGAGTCTCTTAGTTTCTTTACCAATGGCTCTAAATATAAAGCAAATAACAAAAGGGAAAGAGGACACCCTTGCCTGTTTCATCTCATCATACCTGACTTATCCACGAGGAAACTCTCCCCTTTAATTCTTGCCTCCAATCCCATTTATATTCTCCTAAATTAACCTTATTATTGTATCAGGAAGTGTACATAATGACAGTGCCCTACTCGTAAGATCCCAGCATCCTCTGAATGCTTTTTCTGCATCCAGACCCACCAACAACACTGGCATTTTCTTACGTCTGCTTCTGTGGATCATCATTGTTTGCCTCCCGTCCACAAAACCACAATGATCCAAATCTGTCAACTGTGGTAACAAATTTGCCATTCATTTAGCTATTATTTGATATAAACACGTAATCATGGTTTAAAAATTAAAATGTGTCTATATGAAGCTGGGACTGATGGGTCTTTACCATCTTCAGGTGTTATAGCCACCGCAGTTTTCTTCAAAGATGTTAGTGTTTCTCCTCCTCTTAAAATACTGGTAAACAAAACCTTCCAGATCTTCATCTTCCCTCCTAACTTCCATACTTCCACATGAATGATATCTGTTCTTGGAGACTTTCCTGCAGGTTGATTATACATCACTGTTTTATCTCATCTCCTCCTATCTTAACTGATAATTGTTGAGCCTTACCTACCTTTACCCTTGATGTACATAAGTCTTCCATAAATATTTCCGTTTGTGCTCTTTCTGGATTTCTCATTTCTCTGACATACATATTTTCATAACATTTCTGAAATATCTCTAATACCTGTACAGGATCTCTGGCTATTTGTCTTGCTATTCTCCTGCTTATGTTTTGCAACAGCCCTTTGTACTTTCTGTTGCCTAATTCAATTGTGCTGAAAGTTTTTGTGCTCTGGAGTTATCATGCATATAATCTAGATACTCCCTTATTTTCTCTTTATCACTCTGCATTTGTGCCTGTTCTAGTTCCTTGAGATTCCCCTTATTCTGCAATACTTTATCATTTGTCAGCCCCTCCAAATAATTCCTGTTACTTCTTAATCATATATTTTTCTTTTAGTTCTACCCTATTTTAAAATATCCCTTTAATTTTCTCACTCACTTGCTGTAACTTAGAAATTTCTGTCTTCCTTTATAACTCTTGTAAAATGTCCACTACCATTCCTTAAATTCTTCTCGTTTAGCAGGTAGTTGGAAAGTGCCAGTGTCTCATTCTCACTTCATTACCCTGAATTTTTCTGTTAGTTTTTATTGGTGCATGATCTGAAATAGTTATTGTTTACTTTAATGTCTTTATTACAAAGACTCATCACCTCACCCCCTCATTTTAGATACCACTGACTACATACTACACAAATCTGTTTTACTACGTAACATGCAGTTTATATCATGAAGTGATTTATACAAATGCTGTTAATAACAAAAAATATTTTCTTGTGTTTTTTTTTCTTTAGTGTCACTCAAAACATTAATGACATGAAGTGGAGTTTATGCTCCACCCACAAGTCATTCTCAGCCACTTTTTCTTTCAAAGACATGTTTCACAAATGTGATTGATACTGTATAATGTTTATTCACTAATTTCAGTGTTGCTGGTCTTCCTGTTCATCTCCATCTCTCTGCACCAGACTGTAGTTCACATCCAAGGTACTCCTGATTCTTCTAGTCAACTCCTGTGCTTTTTTTCTGTTGTGCAAGCATTTTCCTTTTGATCATTGGAAAAGGTTTCACTGGCAAAGTCTCTCTATAAGCTTTATTGCCAGAAGAATGAGAAACAAGAGTCCCCTTCTGTTTGATGGGTCACTTTTTGATGGACAAGCTTTTGCATTTCCACCCTTAGCCTATTCTGCCTCAAAAAATGTATTTGAACCATCAGGAAAAATATTCTGAAGATAGCTTGATATATCAGCTTGAATCTTACACTTGCTTCTTGACATTTCCTGAATGCTGGGATAAATGTACTTCTCTTCTGCCTGGTGTACAGTGAATAATCATTTTCTATAAATACTCTACTGTGTCCAATTTTTAATATGTTGTCCTTCTGCCCCGTTTTGTAAGAATCAACTCTTTCTATTGGTATGATTGGATTTTTTACTAATACACGTCTTGGCTGCTTTCTCATGATCAGGTTTGGAGCATACACTCAGTGTGTCCTTTCAGTTAACAAATCTTTCTGTGGAATGCCAGTCCAGTTGCATATTTGTGCTTTCATAAAATTAATATAGTATGTTCCTTCCAGTTCCTCTGCTACAACAGAAAATTTCAGGTTTTCTGTGTGTGCTCTGTCCTCTAACTACTATTTGTTTGGAACAACTCTTCTTGACAGGTCTCTTACGTAGCCAGCCTATTCGTCATTTTAATTTTGGATTTTTGCAATTTTATCAGTTCCTTTGGAGAGGTACTTAAAGCTTTTTTCTATTTTATCCAGCCTTTTAATTGATATACTCTATTAATGTTTATTTTATTGTAATCAGCTCTCTGTACATTTGATTTGTGTTTCTTCTAAATTACTGGCAGCCATTTGTACCAAAGCGGAAATATGAACTGATTTTTGTTGAACAGCTGCTTGGTTCTTCCCAGTAAGTGTTTTCTCTTTGCCTTTTCTTGATGATTCATAGGTTCATAGGTTCATACTAGGCTATCTGCCCTAGGGCATTTATAAGCCTAGCCAGAATGTGTTTGGCTTTCGCCACCCATTTTAAATTAATTTTGCTATGCCCTTTTTTGAGGTTAGTATACTGTGCCTCTGTCTAACAGTGACACAGAAGTGATACCCGGGGTAAACCTACGATCTCCCATCCACTCATCAAGATTCCTCTTGAAGAGAGTCAATGAGGGACTCTGCCTAACCTGGACTGGGATTTTATTCCAGAGTGAAGGGAGCCTCTGGGTTATGAATCTGTCCCTCCAGCATGTCCTATTTATTTTAGTGCTGAGGTTCAAGTCTCTCGAGTGCGTAGCTCGATGGGATTTGGATTTTCTGAGGTGCAGCATGTCCATTAATTCCGGGTTGGACATGGCTTTATACGTCAGGCACAGATCGCCTCTGAATGGGCGGTATGCCACTGAGTAGAGCTGGAGTTACTTTAACCAGGCAGCATATGGCATCTGTTTGAGCCCTTTGATCCTCTTGGTGTGGTACTTTTGGGGTCTTTCCAGTTGCTGCAGGTGTCTGGTAAGGTACATCCCAAAAGAGGCATTGTACTCAATTATGGGCCTGATGAGGGATGAGTAAAGAGGCACGATGACCTCCCCTGATCTAGATGTGAATCCCTTCATGATTAGGTGGGCTGTATAAAATGTTTTTCTAACCACTTTGGCCACGTGGTTGTCAAATGAGAGATTGCTATCAACTTGGGTCCCCAAGTCCCTAATTACTTCTTCTGTACTTAATGGATTACCACCTATGTGGTAATTTGTGGGCACTTTGTTTTTGCCAAAGGGGATGACTATACACTTTTTGGCATTTAGCTTGAGGCCATGGCTCTGGCACCAGTTGTCTGTTTATATGAGGCCCTTTTGGAGGATGCTTGTGTTGGTTGGAGAGTCGATTATGGCACCCAGTTTGCAGTCATCTGTGAACTTGGTCAGCCGCAGTCCTTCCGTGTTGGCCTGTACCTCCGAGAAATATATACCGAACAAGAGAGGTCCCAGGACTGAGCCTTGTGGGACGCCACTTGTAACTGGTTTGGAGTCTGACATGGCTCCAGCAATTCTAACCATGTGGGTTCTGTCCTTGAGCCAGTTTGCAACCCATCTAGTGACATAGGGGTTTATATTTAAGTTGGTGAGCTTATCTATAATGCCCGAGTGGGGTATTGTATCGAAGGCTTTTGCAAGGTCCAGGTAGGCTGTGTGGACCACCTTCCCCTCATCAATGGCCTTGATGACTGTTTCAAAGAAATCATCCAAGTTTAAGAGGCAGGATCTGCCCTTAACAAAGCCAAACTGGGTAGAATCCAGTGTCTGTAGGTCCCCAAGATCTTTATTTATGAGGTCCATGATGATCCTTTCCATAGCTTTGCAGACCAAGCTAGTCAGGCTTATGGGGCGATAGTTTCCAGGATCCGTTGAGGCACCACCTTTGTGGAGAGGGACCACTGTTGCTGTATGCCACTCTTTGGGTACATATTCTGTAGTAAGGCTGAGATTGAACACTAGTTTTATTTTTGGGTTTAGCTCTTCTTGGAGTTCATGTAGGACTCAGCCCGGGACACCGTCTGGTCCCATTGATGCTGTGTTTTTTGCTTTGGAGAGGGCGGCTCTTACCTGAGCATCTGAGATGTCAGGGGAGGCAGCACTCTGCTGGGATAGATATTTGCACTTTTGGTGGGGAGGGGGGGGGAGAAGCTTGTGCTGAACCTGTCAGCTAGGATGTTGGCAATGTCTGTGGGTTCGGTGTATTTTTTGTCATTTTGGACTAATTCTGAGCATATCTGGGAATTACCACCCAGGTTCCTAACATAACTAAAGAAAGCCTTGTGATTATCCTTAATGTCCTGTGCAATTTTTCTCTTGAAGCTGTCCTTAGACGATTTTATGAGTGCCCGTAGTTTTTTGCTAACACTTATCAGAGATACCTTCCCTTTTTGGGATTTTGCTCTATCATGTAGTAGCTTCCTCCTTCTATTGTATAGTTTGTTTATGGGTGGGGTCCACCAGATAGGACATCTGCCTTTGGAGGATTGGGTCTTGGTTTTATTTGGGATTGCATGATCCATGCATTCCTGAAGGTGTTCATAGAATGCGATTATAAAGGATTCTGTGGTCTGGGCCATATTTTCCACAAGTCCTGGGGCTTTGAAGGATTCCACCTCGGTTTTGAGGAGTGTGAAATTTGCTTTAGAAAAGTTTTTCATTGTGGTTTTCTGGGCAGGGGGTAGGGTCGGAATGTGAATATCCAGTGAGATTAGTTTATGGTCTGATCTTACCAGTGAGGAATACACTTCTGGTCTGGAGCATAGAGTCCCCATGTTGGTGATGATCAGGTCCAGTATGTTTTCCCCTCTTGTGGGAGTGGTAACAAGTTGTTCCATAGCATTTGAGTTTATAAATTGTAGGAACCTTTGAGCTAGGGTGTTGGAGCTAGAGTAATGCTCCCAGTCTATGTTTGGGTAGTTGAAGTCACCCAATATAATGGTGTTTGGAGAGACCTTCATATTTTCCAGTGTTCTCAGGAAGGCCGAGTGGGGTTCCTGGGTTTGGGAGGGTGGTCTGTAGCAGGCTATAAACTGGAAGGCAGTTTTACCCACTGTTAGTTGCACATGGATAGTCTCTGATGCTTCGTGCTGTGCCACCAACCTGGAGGTGTGGGTATCTTTTTTGAATATTGATACTCCCCCTCCTTTTCTGGTTCGGTCCAAGTTTTGGGGCCGAAAAGCATGGTATGAGGTATAACCTGGTAGTGCTGGGGTGGTCTTGGGAGCCTTGAACCAGGTTTCTGTTACTGCACAGATATCGATGTTCTCCATGCTAAGGAGAGTTTCAAGTGCATGCATCTTGAGGTTTAGACTTCTGGCGTTGAGTAGCATTACTCTTAGTTTCTTATCCCTTGTGATACCTATGGAGGTGGGTTTGTCTTTTGAGCCTTGCCTAAAAAAGGCACTATGGGGGTAGCAAGATCATTTGCCAATATCTGAAAGCCCAGGGGTGACAGGTGCAAGCCGTCCCTAGCGAAGCATCGTGGCTTGTCGAGCATGTCATCCCAGGCTGACAGGCATTGGATCCCCTTTGAATGACACCAATACTTAAGCCAATTGTTGAAATTAATCATCTTGTCTTCATATTGTGGCAACATTCTTGGTGATGGTAAGATGCTACTCAAGGTCATGGTCATACCGGCCTGGGCTACATGCTTAGAGAGCTCCTCTATGTCTCTTTTCATATAGTCCAGGGAGGTATGTCTCAGGTCATTCACACCAGCATGGACAATGACTGAGTCATATTTGTACTTGCCTTGGAGTGACCTGAGTGCTTGTGTTATGTGGCGGAATATAGCACCCGACAGGCAACTCACCATGACCTTTTCCTTGTTCAGCCTGGTGAGCGGGACGTCAGTGTGCCTGACGATAGAATCACCTATTACAAGTGTATCAGGTGTGTTGTTTAGCCTTAAGGGCTGTGACTGTTTGGCACACTGGCTTTGTGAGCTATGTGTTGCACGTGTTTTGTTTTGGGGTAACGGTAGCTTGGGTGTCTGCTTTGGAGGTCTCTGCTGCTTAGGCAGATTTTTATTTAGAGCCTCCGAGTATGTTTTTGTGTGTTTATGTGTTTTGTTTTCTGTCGTGGTAGGTCTGTGTGAGACTGGAATTGTAGTGAATGTGGTTTCCTTCTCCTCCTGACTGGTTACACCAGTACTGAGTTGAGAGAGCTTAGCCTCCAGTTTGGCTATATGGTTGCATCTCTCACATGTGTTGGAATTTGTTGGGAGGAGGAGAGGGTTGTCTGTGTAAATGAGGCAGTTGTAACATTGCCTCCAGATTCCCAGATTCACCAGCTGGACCGGAGAGGAGATTGACAACTGACCTTTGGCATGCTAGAATAGTATTCAGAATTCATTTATAATTGAAAAAAAGGTCCAATGGGGAACAAGGTACTCAAGGGGAGTTTGTGAGGGTGTAGTGCTTTTAATTTTTTAGTGCTGACTTATATAATTGCTTTAGTGAGCAAGTGCCAGGTAACTTAAATGCAATGTGTTACAGGTAACTTAAATGCAAAAATGACAAACAGTAACTTTCTTTCAAGTGAAACAAGGAAATAAGTACAGTAAGCAATGCAGATATCGCTAGGGATCCACAGAAGCGCTGAAAAGTCGTGTTTTAGGTGGAATTAGCATTTCAGGGAAATAACAAGCATACAAGCATACAAACAAAGCTAGATTCAGCAGGCCTGGATCTAGTCTATGCTACAGCAAACAAGGTGTACCAATTTCAGTAAGAAACAGTTCAAATATGCAGGCACTATAAGCCTTTAACCAGAAATTCCCAGCTCAGAAGGGCAGAGACCAGCCTCTCCTCTCACAAGAGTGCAGACCACTAACCTTCTTAATGTAAAATAACTGGCCTAAAACCCAAGTGCTTAAACCAGAACTAATACACTTTTAGAATAACAGACACTGAGCCCTCAATCAGCAGTTCCCAACTTAGAAGGATGTAAGCTACCTGTCCTGCCACCACAGTGCAGGCCACAAACCTGCCTAATGTAAAACAACTGGTCTGAAGCCCAAGTGCTTAATCCAAAATACTTAGAATGATAGCTACACTTTAATCAAGTTACTACCAAGCAGTAATAAACACAATTGAATACTTTAAAGAATGCCTGGATTAGTGCTCAAGTTATACAAACAAAGCTAGATTCAGCAGGCCTGGATCTAGTCTATGCTACAGCAAACAAGGTGTACCAATTTCAGTAAGAAGCAGTTCAAATATGCAGGCACTATAAGCCTGCTTGATCTACAAAGCCATGTCCGACCCAGAGCTGCTAGATATGCTACACCTAAAGAAATCCCAATCCCTCCCACATGCTCCAGGGACCTTAACCTCATTACCACAATAAACAGAACAAGCTGGAGGGACAGGTTCCTAACCCAGAGATTTCCCATACTCTGGAACAAACTTCCCATTCACATCAAGCAGAGCACTTCACTGGCATTCTTTAATTGAAATCTTGACGAGTGGGTGGGCAATAGGAAGTTCACCCCGGGGAACACTTCAGTGGCCTTGCTTGACGGGGGCACTAGGAACTAACTTTGGGTGATATGATGCCAGAGAATCTTCCTGGGCTAGGCTTGTAAAGGCTTCATGTCCGTTAGCCTACTACACACCTATGAATCGCTTCTGACAGTATCACTTACTCCATAAGCGTACTTCTCAGTAGATCCATCCTTGAATCCTACTTTCCCAAAACCTAGAAAAAGGCTTTCATTCTCCCTCTCCATAAAGATGGCAACAGTACTGACATCACTAACTTCCAACCCATTGTAATTCTATCTCCTATCTCCAAAGTCTTAAAAAAGCATCAGTATTCGACCTGCATATACAACACAACATTCACAAAGCACATCTTAAACTTGGAATCCTCTGTAGACATAATCACTGCCTAAGTCCAACCACAAAAATAACCCTAGCCACAACTTACCTGTTACCCCCTTAGCCACAGCTTACCTGTTACTCTCTGTCTTCTACAGTGCCTCTCTACTTGCCAAAGTCCAAAGATTTTCTAAATCCAAACTTGAGACTTGCTACGAATAAAATTGCCAAATTTGCAACCAGTTCTAAATACTCTACCCATCACTGCACTACTCTTAAATCACTGAAATGGCTATAACTACCAGACCACTTGTTCTACTTGCAACTAACCACAGCTCACAACATACTCTTTAGACCCTTAGACTAATATTCAGCTACAACCACCCAAACAAGCCCCTTAGATCAGGGGATCAGAAGCTCTTGCAGGTTCACAAACCTAACCGCCCACCCGGCCAGCTTCTTTATTCATTCTCAGTGGTCAAGAACTGGAATGCTCTGCCTCTATTCATTAGAACAACTCAAAATCCCACCTCTTTCAAAACTTCCTGTCATACCTTTCTTGCCCCATGTGGGAAGTGTACCTACTCCAAGTCCCTCTAGAATACATATGTCACCCTATTTCTTGTCAGCCTTACTTTTTGTGTGAGATAATACTACTGTAGATACAGATTACAGAGACAGTATACTATGAAGATCCTTACTTTATACTGATTGTTCAGATTAGACTTTTGTACATTTCTCTTACATTTTGTATATACTTATTCTTTGTAATTCAGTTTTTGTACTGTGGAGCTTTTCTCCCTGGGCCTCCACTGAAAATGGGTTCTCTTGGCCCAGTGCACTTTCCTGGTAAAGAAAATGCAAATAAACAATGAGCAGAACAAGACATCTGTACTGTAGTTATTAATAATGTGGGAGTAAGATAAGATGATATCTGCTAGTACTAGCAGGAAAAAAATGGCTGACATATACAAGGTGTTCAGTTAAGGTGTATAAGTACATATGTTAAGAATGTTGTTAAGAATGTATTTCAACTTAATGATTCTAGCTTCACGAGTTGTTTAGAGAGAGATTTTGCTTAGTAGTGTAGGGGAAGAGTTAGCAGAGATAGAGGAGATGGGTGATAAGATAGAGGGATGTGGTTGGGTAGTTATTCATAGGAAAGAGGATAAAACAGGGAAAAGAGAGAGAGATAAGAATGAAATATTAAGAGGTTGAGTGTTGAGAGTGTGATAAAGGGCAAAGTGGGAGTTAGGTGGATGACAGAGAAAAGTATATATATTACAAATCGCATTTCATGTTTACTGTATATTCTTAAAATAAATTAATATATACATAGTTAAGTATCTCTGATAAAACTGATAAAACATATATTTCTTATTAATTTCAGCTGTTGATAACTAATGGCAAAATTAAATGCAAAGTCAAGACATTATCTGAACCTCCAAGCTGTAAAAATACGTAGTTTAATAAAATGAAACACACTGTAAATGCTTTCAGGTTACAAACCCTTCTTCAGATGACAAAATTAATATGTAATACTGCTGCCTGAAAACAAAACTTTGGCTGCTTTTAAAAAATCAGAACTTATCTTCACTTTGAAGTACTTTTGTGTTCTTCCACACACAAGTTCATTTCCTAACTAAAGTATAAACTTATAATTGCATGTAAATGTACTTATTCCAAAAAATATATATATTTTATTGCAAAAACTAACCATCACACAGGCTACCACCCATTTACAGACCATAAAAATTAAAATAAACATGCCCCTTACTATGGATATTAATGCCTGGCAAATGGTTTTCAAACTAACACAGACATACTCCATTTAGAAACATTCTGCTTTCTGCCATCTTGAGAACCCATTTCTTGATGCCCCCAAACTGATCTTCTGGATGTTCATCATGTTTCACTGTTGCAGTCATTACTCTTGGGTTATCCTGCTGGCAGGCTACCTGCAGTCGGCCAGAATTCCAAAGTCTAGGTCCGGCGTCGGTTGCTGTTGCCTCTTCCCTGACGTCAGTGCACCAGGGGTATAAAAGATGCAGCCGACGCCATTTTCTTCAGTCTTTCTTGCCACGAGGTGCACAAAGCAAAAGTAGTTCGCAAGTGCCGGTAGGCCTACTCCTGAGATTTTCAAATCTGAATTTCAGAACCGAAGTCTTCATTAAAGCTAAGTACCCCATTGGAGAAACTTTTCTTGCTCCAGACCAATGTCAGAAAAAGTTAACAATTGTATTTCTTGTGGGAAGCAAATACCTCATAAGGATTTTCACTCTTAATGTATTCCTTGCCTAGGCCCTGATCACAAAGTTGCTAGCTGTCAGTTTTGTACTAGATTCAACCAACGCACTATCAAGCGTCGGTTTGATTTTGCATTTCATTACTTTGGCCGAAGATTTAATTATATAATGCGGGTGGAACAGCCTACAACCGGAGTTTACAAAAAATGCAAGGACAAGGATAGGCATCCGAGGTTCAAAACTGATGACGAAGCCTCTTCTAGGCCAGTTGCCGGTTCGCCGGTTCTCAGTGAGGCGCTTTCGCAGCCCCTGGCGCCCGCTACCTCAGAGCCACAGGCCGCTACTGACTCCCACATGGAGCTGACTGGGCCTCTGGAAACTCAAGGTATTGGACACTCGGAAGTCAATCCCTTAGATGGGTCCAGAACCGCTGAGCAGGCATCAGATTCTGAGGGTGTCTTCAGACCTACACAACTATATGTTAATATGTTAAGCCATCTTCAGCTTCAAAGACAAATATTAAAGCAGCTCTAAAGACAAAGAAACAAGTACAGCATTCTCCTATTCAGACTTCCATGCCTAAAAAACAGATGCTTAAAATGTCCGAAGACCTAATTACTTTGATCAGGGGCTCCCATCCCCCTCCTGATAAGAGGCCTAGGCAAGAGACAGAGTATGATTCTTCTGATCAGGTATCTATTTTCTCTGATTCCTCTTCTGAACAGGATTACTCCATGCTTCCCTATGAGGATTCTGATGCTGAAGAATCCATTCCTTCAGCCTCTCCTCCTGAGGACTATTCTTTTGGGGAAACACTGCATACTATGAGGGAGCATTTCCACTGGGAGAGCCAAGATTATTCTGAGTCTAAGAAAAGGCTCAGAGACTTCCTGCTTCTTCCTCAGCACAGACCCCTTGCTATTCTACCTGTTCTAGACATTGTAGATGATGTATTTTCAGAGTCCGGACTGTCCCCTGACTCTTTACCCCCTGCACCTGCTAAGCCAGACCGATACTACAGGGTCCCGGATTCTCATAAGTTCCTATATAAAAACCCCGCTGCTGACCCAGAAACTGCGTCTCAGGGTCCCAAGGAGGTTAAAGCTTCCACTGCAAAAAACCCTGTCCCCTCTGATAGGAATTCTAGGGCTCTAGACAGATGGGGGAAAAAAGTTTATACTTCTGCCACCCTGGCTGTAAGGGCTTTAAATTGTCAATTTCATATGCTTAAATATCAGCAATATTTAGTATCACTACTTAAACAGAAAATGTTGACAAATACTGAATGTTCAGAAAACAAGGAATTGCAGGATTTATTGCATGCAGCTGAACAAGTGGGAAAGCATACTTTGCAATGTGGTTATGATTCACTGGAGGCCTCTTACAGGGCCACTGTTACAGGTTCTGTTATTAGAAGGCATGCTTGGTTAAAGGAACAAAATCTGCCTGATCATGTTAAAGCAAAATTATTAGATGCACCATTACAGCATGATACTTTGTTTGGTACTAAAGCAGAAGAGGTGTTGAAAAAAATGGAGGATAAAGCAAAATCCATGCAGACAGTCAAGGCTTTCTTACAGGTACAGCCACCCAGGTTTAGCAGGAACTGGCCTTCTAAAAATTGGTCCTTTCCAGTCTCAGACAGACCACAAAGAGGCAGATACAGGCATACCAGAGGCAGATCTCAGCCCAAAGGCTCATACAGGCCTAAACAATGGGGTGCTCCTACCCCCAAAAGCGGAGAAGACAAATCACAGCCTTACAGGAAACAGTCCCAATGACTTTCCTCTACCAGTTCCAAGCAGTTTTCTTTTGACAGCCCCCTTAGGGGGAAAACTAGCACTTTTTTCATCAAATTGGCAAATGGTTACCCAAGACAAATGGGTTCTGAACATAGTGTCCCAAGGTTACAGGTTCCATTTTCACACTCTACCAAGGTCAAAGGGCATGCCAGACCTGCCACACAATCAATGGGCAGAGGCACAAAAACAAATTACAGCCCTCATGGACATGAGGGCCATTCAGCAAGTACCACAACAAGAGCAGGGGCAAGGATTTTACTCCAGACTTTTCCTAGTACCCAGGCGGACAAAACCTGGAGACCAATTCTGGACCTGTCTATACTAAATGCATTTCTGGAAGTTCCAACATTCAAAATGTTGATTCTTAAGCAGCTACTGCCCATGCTGGGCAAGAGGGCTTGGGTCGTAACTTTGGACCTAAAAGAGGCATACCTGCATGTCCCAATCAGACAATCTTGCAGAAGATACCTCAGATTCATAGCTAGCTCAATGCATTACCAATTCTCTGCACTGCCCTTTGGCTTATCTACTGCATCCAGGGTCTTTACAAAATGCCTGGCACCAGTAATTGCATTTTGCAGACAAAAAGGAATTCAAATATATCCCTACTTGGATGACTGCCTAATTCAAGCAGACAACAAAGATACTCTTCTAAAGCATCTGGAGTTTATAAAAAGATTACTAATTGGCCTAGGGCACACAGTAAACGAAAATAAATCAAAACTAGTGCCCTCTCAAGAGATAGTATTCCTGGGTGCAAGCTTAAATACAACTGCCCAGATGGCTTATCTCATGCCAGACAAGCAAAAACAACTGACTACTTACTTCAAGAAATTGGCAACAAAAACCCACTTATCTGCATGGAAAATCCTGCAGGCCTTGGGTTTCATGGCATCCTGCATTCTACTAATTCCATATGCCAGACTGCATATGAGGAAACTACAATGGTATCTGAAAAGTGTTTGGACTCAGCATTGCCACAGCCTGGAGACAGTAATTGCACTCATTCCATGCCTACAACAGGAGTTTCGATGGTGGGCAGAAGCCTGTCACCACAACAAGGATCTGCCATTCAGTTTACCCACAGCCAGACAGACACTGACAATGGATGCATCAGAATATGCCTGGGGGGCCCATATGGCAGGAAAATGTATTCAGGGCTCATGGCCTGCAAACCAGATGCATCTTCACATCAATCAAAAAGAGATGCTAGCTGTTCAAAATGCCCTGACAGCTTTCAAGGACCTGCATCATCCAGGACAATTACTGATAAAGTCAGACAACACTATGGTCATGTGGTACATAAACAAGCAGGGAGGTACACATTCCTACCCCCTC
Source organism: Protopterus annectens (assembly GCF_019279795.1). NCBI lineage: Eukaryota > Metazoa > Chordata > Ceratodontiformes > Protopteridae > Protopterus > Protopterus annectens. The sequence goes on along the minus strand of NC_056751.1, from coordinate 787,500,250 downwards.
TGCAGACAAGCAATGACCTTATGGGACACAGCATTGACTTTTCAAGTTCACCTGCAAGCACAATTCCTGCCAGGAAAAACAAATACTCTGGCAGACGAACTATGCAGAAACCTCATGGATCTCCTCGAATGGAAACTGGATCCACAAGTCTTCAGGATGATAATAAGGAAATGGGGATGCCCAGACATAGATCTGTTTGCCTCCCCTCACAACTGCCAATTGCAGAGATTTTGCACAAGGATTTACCACAAGCAAGCATGGAAAGTGGATGCCCTATCCTTCAGCTGGAAAAATCTAACAGTATATCCCCCCCCCCCGCCTCTCCTTCCCAGAGTACTCCTAAAGGTCAGACAAGAGAAGCCAAAAATGATTCTGATTGCACCAGACTGGCCATGCCAACACTGGTACCCAATCCTAAAGAGCTTGTCTCAAGGTCCAGCATGGATATTGCCTCAAACTTCTCACTTGCTGACCCATCAAAACAATCAGATCCTGCACAGCCAACTCAGGACCTTAAATCTGGCAGCATGGCGGATAATGTAGCCATTCAAAAAACTCCTCTTTCAAAAGCTGTTATGGATGCTATCTTGGAGGCCAGGAGGCCCAGTACCAGAAAATCTTATGCAGAAAAATGGAAGAGATTCTGTGCTTGGAACCAGGAACAAGGCATTGACACGTCTGTACCAAATATTCCTCAGATTTTACAATACCTAACTGAGATGCTGAACAAAGGCCTTTCTTTCTCATCAATTAAGATTCATGCCTCTGCCATTTCTGCACATTACAATTTAGAACCACGTACCTTTTCTCATCCTTTAATAAGGCAGTACCTAAGAGGGGCCAAAAACATTAGGCCTCCAAGGAGAGCACCAATTCCGGCTTGGTACCTCAATTATGTTTTAGAAAAATTCACACTGCCTCTTTTCAAGTCAGCATCAACAGCGGATATTAAATTCTTATCCTGGAAAACAGCTCTGCTCCTAGCCATAACCTCTGCATGGCGAGTCTCAGAGTTACAAGCACTCATGGCTGTGGAAACTTTCATCATTTTTCATCCAGACAGGGTTTCTCTGAGGACAAAACCTACATTTATGCCTAAGGTGGTGTCCAGTGTGGCCCTCAATCAAACCATTCACTTACCTACCTTTTACCCAAATCCACAGAACAAGGGTGAGAAAATTCTGCATTTTTTGGACATACACAGGCAGTTACGCTTGTACTTGGACAGAACTAAAGCTTTCCGAACGACTGAGCAACTTTTAGTGTCATATGCTGCAGGATCACAAGGAAAGGCTATCTCAAAACAGACTATTTCTAAATGGATAGGTCATTGCATCTGTTTCTGCTATTTTCAACATGGCAAATCAGTGCCTAAGGGCATTAGGCCACATTCCACCAGAGCAGCAGCCACATCAGCAGCCTTCCTCAGAGGAGTGCCAACCAAAGAAATCTTAGAGGCTGCAACTTGGAGTTCAGTGCACACCTTTATAAAGCACTACCACTTGCCTCTCTACTCTAAGTCCAGAGCAGGCTTCGCCACTGCAGTTCTGCAGGGCCTCATAGCCTCTCCTAATCCTATTTAGCCCAGCCACCCATCCTCACCTTTGGGATTCTACCCAAGAGTAAGGACTGCAACAGTGAAACACGATGAACATAGTGCAGTTGTGTACCTACCATAAATGTAGATGTTCGAGTGTATTCACTGTTGCAGTCCAGGTTACCCACCCACCATCCCCCTTTTTCTTTGCTGGGACTTATTTGTACTTCTCTATCCTATACAACCTATGTGATGTATTTGCTTGTGTATGAAGGAAATGTTATTTTTGTGCATGCATTTCTTATTGCTATATTTTTCAGCCTACCTATTTGGGGCACCTGACATCTGGAGCAAGAAAAACTGAAGAAAATGGCGTCGGCTGCATCTTATACACCCCTGGCGCACTGACGTCAGGGAAGAAGCGACAGCAACCGACGCCGGACCTAGACTTTGGTATTCTGGCCGACTGCGGGTAGCCTGCCAGCAGGATAACCCAAGAGTAATGACTGCAACAGTGAATATACTCGAACATCTACATTTATGGTAGGTACACAACTGTACTTTCTTCCTTACTGACACAGATTATCTTCATTTCTATAGGTTAGGGCTGAGTGAACTCGTTGCTGTTTATTACTGTTTCAGTGTATGTACTTTGGTATTGATAATTTTCAACACAGTGCCGTTTTGAATTCTTGCTGATCTGTGCTAAAGTAATTTAGTTGTTGCCCTCATTGGCACTTTGATCACATTAGCTTTATTATTAGAATTTCTATATTTTTTGACTCAGCCAATCACATCATTTGTTTCTTAGAAGGCATTTTCTAAGATACCACATCCAAAGGCCTTGCCCTTTACTTGCAAATATCAATGAGGAACCCTCCATGCTACAGCCAATATTTCATGGTATTTAATGAAGTTGTGTATCTTTAAGTTAATTGTAGTTTCTGCAGAGATTTAATAGATACAGATCATACTATCCAATGTGTCTATTTTCATCTGATTCAACATTTGGGTTGTCAAATCCAGTCAGATCCAGCCTCTCAGTGCATTATATGATTTATTTTATTTATTTCCAGTTTGATTACCGAGGAAGTCCACTGGGCTGAAATGATCCATTTTCAGTGGAAGCCCGGGGAGAAAAGCTCCAAAATACATGATACAGTTCAGATTGAAAAGGTACAAAAGTATAAAAGATACATTGTATAGAACAGTTACAAATAAGCACATTCAGTGTTATGCATAGTTAACAAAATTCATTGTGGGTGATCTTAAAGAGTTATACAGTTTCATTTGAGCAAGCACTCATGTATTAGGTGTGGAAGCAGTTCACATACATACATTTAAGTAAATGTGGATACACTTTACATGCACACATTTAAAGTAAGATGCTATTTACAATATTTACAAAGTCAAGTATTGGATCTGAGAGCAGTGGCTCCTCCTTTACTCATAATACCCCACTCCTGCCTGAATTACCTCAGATCTCTTTTGGTACCTGTCTGTCCATACATGTTGAACGAGAGCTCCATCCTGTTTCATGATAAGTTAAGATTTTGTACCTCCCTTTAGCTCAATAGATAGAATTTATTTTAAAAACAATGTATTATTGGTGTTAGTGTTTAGTAATTATGCTACTTTATAGTGTTAGTGTAGAATTTTCTAGTTACTTCTGCTGTTCATAGTGTGTTAGATTTAGGATCACATAGATACATATATGCAGATATATATATATATATATATATATATATATATATATATATATACACACATATATATATATATATATATATACATATACACACACACATATATATATATATATATATATAGATATATATATATATATATATATATATATATATATATATATATATGTATAATATGGTTTACCATCAGAAGGTCGAACCTGACCCCATTGAATGATAGGATAATCGACCCACTTCTGTGAAACCAACAATGTCGAATTCCGACATTCAGTGCCAGTGTTAGCATTTTGGGGGCCCCCAGCAAATGTCAAGTTGGGGGCCCCCTAGGCACTTCCAGTATAAGTATCATTCTGTCAGTGCCACCCCTCCTAAGAAACCTTTTAGTTTGTGCTGCAAACTTTTAGGAGTAGTACGCACAGACAGACCTGTAGCTACAAGCTCTTACATTACAACAGGCCTATGTACCACACTATGTTGATCTGTCTAACAAAGGGACACTTACAGTTACTGGTATTTAGCTGCAACAATGATACACTGCAATAACTCTATGTACAGGTCTGGAATTTAATGAACTGATGACTAGGCCTACCATTTCAACAGCCTCTACCCCCCAGTCCTCTCCTCTGACCCCCTCCCCCCGTTTTTTTGGCTCCCCATACCATGCACATTACTTTTTTCTTCCTTTTCTCACATTTTGCCTTACTCTTAGCTTTTTCAAAAAGCCGTAATTTTGTATATGCTCTGAAGTGCATTTTAAAGTTTTTTTTTTCTTTTTACACAACCATTTCATCCAGTAATGGCTTGAACAAAAATTATGATTATGTTTTCCTTGCATCCTTTCAACACTCTTTCCTGAACAACACAGCCCAGTAATAATCACTTAGGAAATAACTCAAGTAACCAAGGGCCCAAGAAGCCGTAGGGCGATAGATGGTCTGCGATGCAGTTTAAAGCATATTCTCAGCATTTTACTCCAATGGTGGCCTAAAGAAAAATCACCAAAAAGAAAAGAAGTTCAGTCTTATTTTTTTCTTTAAATTGCCTTAGTCATATATTTCAAGTGACAGTTGATATACGTATACATAGCATGCTTCCTCACCCCTAACACTCAAAGTCAGCCCCATGTACGTGTGCCTTATGTATGATTGTGAGAATTATTTCAGTAATATATTCTATTTTGTTGGTCCTAGACAGTACACCACCCTACACAAGCTATAGTAACCTTCGTTTTACACCTCTGAGGTCTGTGAGAAAAGTAAATAAACAATGACCGCACTGTCCTCAGTTCAAACACAAGCAACTTCATGTGCATACCTCTAAGGTTTGACTGTAATGAAAATTAAAGCTGTAATAACCACACAATCCCCAGCCCCCATAACATACAGCAGCTTTCTGTACACACACATTTGTGCAGGGCTGGTTTTAGAATGGGTGCGGTTGAAACCAAAGGCTTTTATCAGCTTTATCCTAAAATGGTCATATCTCAGCACTGTTTAGGTTAAACAGTTCGGTCAGAAAATTGATAATTTTTTTCTCCTGATTTTTTTTCAACCAGCAACAGCTTTTTTGAGGTGTCCCTACAGAGTCAAAGATGATTAAGGGAGCCCCCGGTATCCATTTATACAGTCTGGTGAGTGGGGCCACCAGAAAGATCTAAGTGTCTGAATGTACTGTGATATATTTTGTCTTACTTTTGAAATATAATTACTTGTTAGGTTCATTTTTTACTGATACCCAGAAGAATAACGTATGTGTCCTGGCATTATTGGGTGTGTGCACATATAACAATCAGTGATATTTTTACATACACACATAGACACACACAAGCATAAGCCATTGAGGTACTAGTTTTGTACTTATTTCAGAAAATAGCAATATATTGTGCAACACTGGTACTGCCACTCCAGATCAGTGACTGCTGTTTAGCAGTCATCAAACAGCAGCAGGGGTAAGTCACTTATTTCCCTCATTGAGGAGTAATGCATACCTGTCACTGTCCTTGAATTCACAGACCTGTCACTGGCCCTGATTTCACATACCTGTCACTGGCCCTGATTTCACATACCTGTCACTGGCCCTGATTTCACATACCTGTCACTGGCCCTGATTTCACATACCTGTCACTGGCCTTGAATTCACAGACCTTCCCTGATTTTGTTCATACTTTTGCTTTCTCCTTCGTAAAAAGTTTGATTTGCTGGTAAATCGTTCAGGAATTACAAACAGTTAATCAATCCAGACATCTGAGTTTTATAATTATTGTTCAAAAGTATGTGTTGATTGAAAAAGTGTTATTCTATTAACTTTTTAAGCAGATTAGAGTAATATTTAAAATGTAGTCCTGATTCTGAGCCGTTATTCTGTTATGTTTGGGATTGCACTGAATTCTTAAGCAAAGACATTGAGAGTTATAGTATCTGGTGTTCTGCTTCTATTTATAAAACTCCCTGAAAGAGAAAATCATCCTTGATGATCGGAAGTATCACTTCTTAAAATCCAAAATTTGCACCGAGATAAGTCACTCTGAGCTGCTGACCTCTCTAGTGCTTATATTGCTCATGTTCATTATCAGCTTCATCCTAACAAGGTCATATCACCGCCCTGTTCAGGTTAAAGAGCATAATTAGTAAATTAAAAAATTTTTTCTTCCGCATTTTCCCCAACCAGCAGCAGCTTTTGTGGGGCCCCCACACAGTCAAGGATGATTAAGGGGGCCCCCTGCAAACACGGGTATAGCAGGGACCTAAAGCTGGCTATGTAGCTAGCTTTAGTGGAGAAAATATTTAACAGCAGGGGTTAACTAAGCCAGGGGCATTATGTCAGAAGTAAAAGATTTAATGGAATTCTAATGCCTGTTAGTTGACAAAATACTGTTAATACGACCAGAAATATCTTCGAATTTTAAAGGGGGATATAAATAAGAGTTATTATCCATGTGTTTTATTAAGTATACAAGAATGCTGCACTAGCTTTTGTTGGTTTGACAGACAAGTTACAAAACATCAGGATAAGATAACTTGCTGTGGTTGGGGGCCCCCAGGGATCAGGGGGCCCCCAGCGACCACAGGGTTCGCTGGTGCCTAAAGCCGGCTATGCCGACATTGTCAAAATATGACTCACCATAAATCTCAGAACAGGCTTTAACATGGGCCGAGATGGGGGCGAGATTCGTACTTTAAGAATGTCTTTGTTGCCGTTCGACCTCCAGATTTCGACTGAAGTGGGTTCGACCGAACCCATTTCAACCTTTTGATTGTCACCCATATTATAAATATATATATATATATATATATATATATATATATATATATATATATATATATATATATATATATTCTGATTGTCACCATAATATATATATATATATATATATATATATATATATATATAATATATATATATATATATAATATATATATATATATATATATATATATATATATATATATATATATATATATCCTTTACTATCAATATGTCGAATGTCAAAATAAATTTCAACAGACATATTGAAAATAAACCTGGAAAGTAAAAAAAAAAATAGAACAAGTTACAATGTCGAATCCGCTGATTGAATTCAGCAGATTCAACTTTGTTTTCGAACACAGCATCTGATGTCCATATAGGAGTTCATGTAGAGTAAACTCCTATACCTGACATTACGTTTTCCGCACACCCCCTGCTAACGATATATTCCAGCTCTGAGATCACACTACAGTGAGGAAAGGGGTGAATTTCCCTAACCGCACTGTACAGCGATGTCTGTACAGTTCTTCGAATTTATATTAGCGAATGCACAGTACATTCACTAATATAAACATTCAAACAGTGAGAATGCACCCATATGAAACATTTGATCATCTGTAGGTCGAATTTTTCATATGGGTGCATTCTCACCTTGACATTATAATAGCAAACCTATATATATATAAATATATATATATATATATATATATATATATATATATATATATATATATATATGTGTGTGTGTGTGTGTGTATGTATACATACATATATAGTTTACTAATCTTTCTCTTGTAGTATTAGGTGTTACATTTTTTGCTACTGTGGTAAATCTTTTCTTCTGATGCCAGAAAATGCTACAGGTTTTAAAAAAGTGCTCCTCCTGGGGGCATAAGATCCTGCCTAATGACCGAAACTATCTTTCTGTGTTACTGCTTAGGGCCTTCCCACTTGCAGGACACCTGCAGTATTTGTGCTGCCTTTGGCACAAGGACTGTCCAGTGAAGGAAGTGAAGCTCATTCTGAAAGGACTCCTTTCTCCTTCTCTGGGTCTGAAATGTGTTCAGATCCAAAGGCACCCCACATTCTCCTTTCACTGACAAGAAAAGGGAAAAAGAGCGAGAGAAAGGCAGAGACAGAGACAAACCAAAGGAAAAAACAGTCAGAAAAAAAGACAAGAATGAGTTGACAAGCTTAAAAAAGGTCTCTGCATCCGTCTACTGTTTCGGGTCCAGAACCTAAGCTATTAAGGCAGTCAGATCCTATTGCATCCAGAATCTGAACTCCCTCCCCAAAAACTTCCTTTTCTCCAGGGTTCTAGTCTTCACTCCCCAATTTTTCAGAAGCTTCCATTGAGGCCTATATTAATAGCTTCTTTGAGGTTTGATAGGTCCATATGAAGTCTTACTGAATTGGATATTGACCCTATAGTGTAGTTTCTCAGAACATAGATTCATCTGGAAATCCTCCAAGCTCCATCCTTGAGGAGAGGACTGATGTCAGACCGTTTGACACTGGCCATACTAGTTATGATGCCATTGCCCTTTTTGGAGCCAATTCATATGGGTTCCATACCTCCCACTGTACCAGAGTCAGATCCAATGGCCATGGAGACCTTGGCATTGATGTCTTCCCTCACTTTCTCAATGCTGATGCATTTGGGTCAAGTAGAGTCCTGGAGGCAGAACATCAGAGTTGGAGCCCCGACTGTGTACTTGACTCTGAAGTTTTCAGAGCTGTCTTACCACTCAGCTTTCACCCTGAATCGCTCGTTGTTGTGGTCATCCTCAGAGCCACCCACCTTTGGAATCAGAAAGACTACCAATTCTGCTATAATGGGTGGTTCATCCTCTGCTCTATTTGCTGAGTTGGCTTTTGAGTCTGTGGTGAGGGCCATTGCTGGATCAAGAAGACTGGTACTTGCACAGAATTCGGATCCATTCCAACTCTTTCCGGAGTCTGTACCTTCTTCCTCTCATTATGGTCAATAGGGACAGCTAGATCCAATTAGCTTCAAGATAGATCAACCTTTAAGTTCCGCATCTGACTGTGAGGTGTCTCCTTCAGAAGCCCTGAGGCACTTTCCCCGGATGAGGACTTGCAAGCTGACCCTTATTAACTCCTTTCAGGAGTCTATCAAAGAGGACACCGACTTAGATGATGGAAAATGCTCCCCTGGTCCTCCTCACAAAGAAGTTTCCTTTGGAGAGATTCTGGAATTATTGAAACAGAGAGAGGGACGGTCCACCAAAACTATTTCTTCTGATGAGTCATTGTTTCCTGAAGCCTGGGTGGTCCCACCTCCTGATACCTTCATTGATCTAATTGCCCAGAAGGCTTGAAAGGAACCTGATGTGACAGAGCAGGTCCTGAAAAATCTGGATAAGATTCTAGTTACCCCCAAAGATAGAAAATATTGGGCTAAGGTTCCCCCAGTAGATGCCATGATGGTAGCAGCAGCCACAAAAAAGGAAATGTCTGAAGAAAGTTCCTCTGCCTATCCCACGAATGTTGGACAGACTAGGAAGATGGACATACGACATACTGTTCAGTAACATTTGCACTCTAAGAGCTGAACTGTCTAGCACACTTGACATGATTCCAAAGGGACTTGATCAAGGAGCTTTCAAAGTCCCTATTGGGTAGCTTACTTGTGCATGTCCAGAAAGCAATGGATACCCAAATGTCTATCCTACAGCTATCCTGGAATGTCACCATGAGACTGTTATCTAATGCAGCAGATGGTAGAGCAAGGGCAGTCAGAACAGGTATTGCCAAGCAACATCATGCCTGGATGTGGCTTTACGATTTTACAGAAAGCTTTAAGATGTCCTTTATAAATGCCCCCTATGATGGTTCCACATTTGGACCAAAAGTAAAGGAAACTGTTACCAGGAGTCAACAGAATGGTAAGACCTTGGTCTGCCATGAGTAGTCATTTTTCTAATCCTCAAATATCCTTTTCCAGGAGTCAAAGAGAAGGAAGGAAGATGTGTTTCACGAACATCACCCATGAGGCAGAGGCAGTGGCAGTCTGCAAAATCAAGGTTTCCATTGGCCATTCACAGAGAAACCTATCAGCATCTGTGAACATTTTCCCAACTGCTGCAATCTGAAGGCAGTTAGAGGATGCTTCTCCTTGCACCCTCTGGCCTGTCAAACAATCATTTCTGATTCTTGAGTGATAAGGATCATCACCAGAGGTTATATGATGCCTTTTTTAGAGACCCTAGAAACAAGAAAGAAGATTCACGATACTCCACCCAGTCAGTTGGAATCTGCAGCAACTGAGGTTTCAAAGTTGCTAGACAAGAGTCATCCAACCGGTCACCCCAGACCAGCTAGGATCCAACATCTACTCTAGGTTCTTTTTAGTTCCAAAAAAGACAGGGAACTTCAGACCAGTACTGGATCTCAGCAATCTAAATCAATATGCAAAACAGACAAAATTCTGTATAGTCACAGTACAGTCCATTCCAACTCTTTTGAGGAAGGACAAGTATTTTATTTATTTATTTATTTATTTATTTATTTATTTAACATTTGTTTGGTGAGAAAGTCTGACTAGAACAGAGCCTATTTTCAGCAAAGGCCCAGGGAAGAAATGTTCCCCAGGCCTCAGCATGCCTACTTATGTCAAGATCCAGAGGCAATCCAGGAGATTCCTCCATTTCCAGCTGGAAGCCAGTCACTGCCAGTTCAGTTCAGAGTGATGCCTTTCGGTCTCACCACAGCTCCCTGGGTGCTCACCAGGATAATGGCAGTAGTAGCAGCCATGGATCCAGGCCTTCCTGTATTTAGATGACTGGCCTCTGACTTCTACCTCCAAGGATCTACTATCCCTGGAAGCTCACCTGTGAATATCAGTAAACTTCAGAAAAAGCAAGCTATCATCCTGTCAGAGCGTAGAATTCACAGACTGCCACAAATACACGGGGGATCAGATAGCAAAACTTTACCTTACAAGAGTTGAATCCTTAAGGTCTGTAGCTCTCCAAGTGATAAAACACCCTTGATCTCAAGCATGACTCATTCTGAGATTCTTGGGATTGATGGTCTCTATGACTCTGGTCTCTTTGGCCAGATATCACATGAGAGTTCTGCAGTGGACACCAGCTGTTAAGTGATCACAAAAACGTCAATCTCTTCACAACAGGATTCACCTGATGCAAGTTTGCAGGGATCATATACAGTGGTGGATTATGTCCCAGAGAATTGTTCAGGGCAGACCCTTTTGTCCCCCTACTCCCAAAGCCACAGACGCCTTCCTTCTAGGGTGGGAAGGGGGGGGCCATTTCAGAGAGAACACAGTGCAAGGGATGTGGTCATCAATAGAGGTCAAATTTCACATCATTGTCTTGACGTTGAGGGCAGTCCTCCTAGCATTGCTGGCTTTTCAGGACCTCCTTCCCAAGGATGTGATTGCCATCCACTTGGACATCATGTCAGTGGTGTGGTACATCAACAAAAAAGGTGGAAAATACTTGTACCCTCTTTGCTGGAAAGGCATGAGAGTTTGGCAGTGGGCAATGTCTTCAAACCACTTTCTCATAACAGTACACATACTTGGGACATCCAATACTCTGGTAGATAAATTGAGCAAAACTATTCTATTGCCTCTTGAGTGGTCTCTCAACAGAGCAGTGGCAGTGGAGTTTTCAGCTTCTGGGGCCAACCTTGCTATGACCTCCTTGCTTCGTACCTCAACAACAAATGCAGAAGTTACTTCACCCTCATCCCTCCTCAGGGATGGTCATTGAGAGATGCTCTAGTTCATTTTTGGCCTCCAGGTCTCCTTTATCCTTTCCTCCAATTTTATCATCACTAAGTTCATCCAGAAAACCATGTAGTACAAGACCAAGGTAATCCTCATTATCCCTTTTTGGCCTTGGCAGGTATGGCTCCCCTTTCTTTGGCTTCATCTTCTGCAGCCATGATGGGTTCTGGATCCCATCCTGGATCTCCTCTGTCACCTGTCCAGGTTGCCTCTACCAGAGTTTTGCCAGAGATGCCGCACTTTCTGTCCTGGTTGTCCATATAACCTATTCCTCTCAAAGGGACTCAGCCAGGATTTACAAAAGTAAATGGAAATATTTTTGTATATGGGCCTCTTGAAAGGGGTTAGACCCTTTTTCTGCCCCTTTACCTGAAATTTTGGAACTTCTTTCTGAAGTATTTAGGGCATGCTATAATTAGTCTGCAATTAAAGTCTGGATAGCCATAATTTCAAATTTTCACATAGGACATAATGATACATTCTTTGCTTCTCTTGAAGTGACAGAGGCCTTTCTTAGAGAAACATTCTTATTGAGACCTGCAGTTTGTGATCTGGTCCCTCCTTGGGATATTACAATTTTACTTCAGTCCCTAACCAGAAACCCTTTGAGCCTGCAGCTTTATCAGATCTAAAGTTTCTTTCATGGATGCCATTACATCAACAGAACGTATGTTGGAATTACAAGTGCTTTAATGCAAACCCCCTTTCCATATTTTTCATAAGAACAGAGTGTCACTGTAGACAAAGTCTTCTTTTCTCTCTAAGCTGGCTTTGTAATCTAATTTGAGCCAACGGATTGATTTGCTGGTATTTTTTCCAAATCTCCTAACAAAGAAGAAAATCAAATCTACTGTGTGTTCAGGCTTTGTCTTGGAAAAGAGTACAATGTGTGTAAAGTAATGCTATCAAAATGCATTTCATTTGTTTATAAGACAAAAGGTCTGTCCTTACAACCAAAGCTTAAGGCTAGTTCCGCCAGATGATGTCAACTTCAATACCATTTGCAGAAAGAGTGCTGGTCAGTGATATTTGCGTCACAGTGACTTGTTCTGCAACTGATATGTTTGTGTCTCATTATAAATTAGATGCACAGTTTAGTACTGACACATCCATTGTCTCTGCCATACTCAAGAATGTCCTTCCTTCAGTCCTCCCAGGTCCCAGTTGGGTAGCTTGGAAATCTGTCCCACATGTTGAATCAGATGAACATAGACAATGTAATGATAGAGCCATGTTGCTTTATTTTCATTTGGTTCAACTCCCCTCCCTTCTTCCCCCTGATAAATTATCATTTCCTTTTTTAGGGATCAGCCGGCCCTTGCCTGGACCCTGTCTGACCTTTGTATCACTTAGATTTTATTTTTTAGGGATCAGCCGGTCCTTGACTGGACCCTGTCTGACCTTTGTATCACTTACATTTCCTTTCTAAGGGGTCAGCCGGCCCTTGCCTGGACCCTGTTTGACATTTGTATCACTTAGATTTCCTTGTTTAGGGATCAGCCGGCCCTTGCCTGGACCCTGTCTGACCTCTGACCTTTGTATCACTTAGCTTATACAGTGGTTTCCTTTCTGACCTCCTCATTACTTCTTGCGTAATTTATGACCAGTTGAAATCAGCCAGCAAACTTGATCTGACAAGTAAGAGACCTTGGGACACAGGTGGACAGTAGTCTCTCCTTTGATAATCACATCGCCACAGTAGTCAGGAAATCCTTCTACGTGGCACACCTCATCACAAAAGGTTTCTCATCCAGAAAAAAAGAAGTCATTGTTCCCCTCTACTCGACACTCATTAGACCCATTATAGACAATGCCTCTTTTGGTATGTACCTCAAAAGACATCTACAACAACTGAAAAGGCCACAGAAATACCACACAAAGAGGATTACCGGCCTCAAAGAGATGCCCTATGCAGATCGTCTCAAAAAACTGCAGCTTTACTCTGTTGCATATCGCCTACTCAGAGGCGATCTCTGCCTAACACATAAAGCTATGTCAAACCCAAAGGTTTTAGACATGCTCCACTTAAAGAAATCCCAGTCCCTACGAGCTACATGCTCTACAGACCTAAACCTTATCACCACAATAAACAGAACATGCTGGAGGGATAGATTCCTGTCCCAGAGACTTCCCATACTCTGGCACGAACTACCTATCTATATCAAACAAACCTCCTCATTAGCACTCTTCAAGAAAAATCTTGATGATTGGATGGGAGATAGGAAATTCACCCCGGGGATCACTTCTGTGGCTCTGCTCGAGTGGCACAGGAAAATCATTTTCTTGGGTGGTGAAAGCCAGGGTACCTGTGGCTAGGCTTATATAGGCCCTAGGGCCAATAGCCTAGTACCTACCTATGAACCTATGACGTAATTCAGGCAGGAGAGGGGAATTGTGAGTAATGGAGGAGTCCGAGCTCTCAGATCCAGTAGTATGGTATAAGGTATTTATAATATAATTCTATATACTTGTTCTTTCCATTTTAAATCTACGGTGTTTAATCTTATCATTTTTGCTAAAATTACATCTAATATCTTTACTGCATTTATACAGAATGTGGCTATTCATGAACATCTCTCATTTCCCAAACTCCAGATTCTTTCCTCCCCATAGTTTCTCTGTAATCTTTCTACATTTGTTAAAAATCTTGCCTTCTAATATTATTACATCTGCATCATATGTATTACACCACTAAACTCCCTATTTTTCTTAGTATATTTTAATACTATTCACATTTACAGAAAGCACTCTAAAATTTTCACATTCCCTTTTCCTTAGATTCATGATTTCATACGTTCATAGATAATTAATGGGCTAGATTTCTTAATAGGCCATTCTAAGATTACAGTCTTTGCTTTTTTCATATTCTCCAAGAAAATTTTCCATTGAAAAAAACAAGTCTCAGATATAATGTCACAAAATGTCTCTTTGTTAAGAAAAATAAATGCTCTTACCTCATGTGCTTGTATACCCAAATGGAGCAATTCAATTGTCCCCCCATCCATTTGTTTGTTGTCTTTATTTTTAATCCGTACCACATACCTCCATTTTTAATTTTCTTCCAGTTCAGTTTTGCCTTCTTTTACTTTCTCTGCATATCTTTTTCTTTTCCATCTGCCACTATTCTTCAGGGTTGTCTCTGCATCCTTCTTTTGTATTTTCTCCATAGCGTCCCCCCAAGAAACATCTCCTTTATTTTCTGGCTCACTGTGCATCACCATATCTTTAAGTAACTCATCCCACAACTCTCCCAACTGGAGCGTTGTAATTCTACATCCATGATTTACTGACTCATCCCCATCAAACAGATTTCTTAGAAAGACCTCCAGAGAATCTTACATATAAAAATACTCCGAAAGGAACATCCGCTTGAACAAGGAGGTAATAAGAAAGTGCTAGTGCAGTAACACAGTGTTATGTTATGAGCTACAATACTTTCTGGAACATGCACTGGACACTACACATCTTTTTGTGTGACTGTACACTGTGTTTGTGAATGTATAACTCATTTCGTCTGTGCAATAAGGCACTACGTTCCATGTCCTTTCCATTATTGATTCATAAATATAAATCTGGCACCTTGTCAAATAAATGGTTTGATAATAATTGATTACAGATTTGAGGTTCACATTATTGAAATACTCCATTTATAAACTAATATGCATACAGTTTATAACTGTTCACAATAATTATATTGCCTGTATCAAAAATGCATCTTCCGATACCACCTACTTGCCAAAACTGTAAATGTGATTGAGTTAGTCTGAAGCATATAATGTCGGACTGCACATTTTCTAAAGATATTTGCTTGAAATTTCTACAGACATTATAAAAATTATAAAGATTAAAACATTAACAATTCATTTTCATACAAAAATTACATATTAAATATCACTCCAAATCTATGGCCACATCAGTCATTATGATTCAAGCCTTATCCAGTTTTGTAATAAATTACATCACCATAAACTGTTTTGTCTGTTGTATAGACTGGCCAATTTTTTCTCATAAATCAGTACGTAATATTAAGCTGTCTAAAGGATTTCTTGTATATGTAGGAATCTTGTAATTTATGTAAAAATCTGCATAATGATTATCAGATTCAAACAAGCTTCAACAACAATTAGCAGTCAACAGCAGATACTGGAAAGTGGCGCATCGATATCTATCATTTATAACACTCGTAATGGAAGCTGTTCTATCTATATATGTAATACGTAACATATATTTCTTTGATACTACCTTTGTTGGTTGCACAGTCTCTTGATAATATAATCATACCTCTCAACCTCTTGGAGCAAGAAATCTGGACAAAGCCGTAAAGAGTGGGAGGACAAATTCCCCAAAATATACTTTTTAAATATTGCTCTTACAAACTTAGAAAGTTGATGGAATAATAGGTTTTACATTAGCATGAATTTTCTGAAGGGTATGAAGTCTGAAACTCAAATGTCTGTCATTATTTCCTGACTTCAACCCACAGTGATTTGCCAGAAAACCACAATTCTATGAGAAATAGACCAAAAATATGAGACAAAAATCTGGACATTCTGCAAAAATCTGTGCAGTTGAGAGGTATGAATATATTCATAAATATCTTCTCTATATCTGTCTGTATCTCTCTATCTATATATAATATGTGTATTTCATTTTTTTTTTTAATTTGAGATGGTTGTACATGGTTGAAATCAAATGTAGTCCTTATAATCTTGGCCCAATTTAACAGCCCAGTGATGGTAAACTGCCGGGGTCTGTGGTTAATCTGTGAACAGTATGTTCATGGAATGTCTGTTCATCGAATACTAATTGTCAAAAATTCCTTTAATCAAATGGCTATATCATCGGAATGATTTTCATTGAACAATGATAGTTGGCCAACATAAAAGAATGGTAAACAAATACTTACTGGTAACTGAGCCACAAGGAAACCTATCCTTTCCCCACTGTAGTGCGATCTTGGAGTTGGAATATATAATAACCAGGGGGTGTGGCGAGTGAGCCCCCCCACAAGAGGAACATTACATGAACAATGGAAACAACCCCCGCTAATTATATATACCAACTCCGAGTTGGCACTACTGTGGAGAAAGGGCAGATTTCCTTATAACTCAGTTACCGGTAAGCATTTGTTTATACTTCCTTTATGTTGGCCAGCTATCATTGCTCGATGAAAATCATTGCAGTGATATGGCCATTCGATTAAAGGAAGTTTCAACAGTTAGTTTTTGACAAACAGCCATTCAATGAATGTACTGTTCGACAATTAACCATAGAGCTAGACTGCTGGTTGAAAGATTCAACTTGATGATGGCACCAGCTTCTCAATGTCCATGTGAGTGGGACTGTCCGTGAGTCGGAGAACATGAATAAAAAAAGGAATCCCATCTCAATCTTATCACTGTGAAAAATCAGACTAGGAGGCCATGGCGCATTGAATCAGACTAGGAGGCCATGGCGCATTGAATCAGACTAGGAGGCCATGGCGCATTGAATCAGACTAGGAGGCCATGGCGCATTGAATCAGACTAGGAGGCCATGGCGCATTGAATCAGACTAGGAGGCCATGGCGCATTGAATCAGACTAGGAGGCCATGGCGCATTGAATCAGACTAGGAGGCCATGGCGCATTGAATCAGACTAGGAGGCCATGGCGCATTGAATCAGACTAGGAGGCCATGGCGCATTGAATCAGACTAGGAGGCCATGGCGCATTGAATCAGACTAGGAGGCCATGGCGCATTGAATCAGACTAGGAGGCCATGGCGCATTGAATCAGACTAGGAGGCCATGGCGCATTGAATCAGACTAGGAGGCCATGGCGCATTGAATCAGACTAGGAGGCCATGGCGCATTGAATCAGACTAGGAGGCCATGGCGCATTGAATCAGACTAGGAGGCCATGGCGCATTGCTTCAGTACATCAAGCACTTACGTAGACAAATGCACACAGACACACACATACACACACTCTTGCATACACACTTATCTATTAATAAATGTCTGAAACAAAAACAGATTTGTAAATCTGGGCATGTGATTGCAGTGCTGGAAAAAAGAATCATGCCTTCTGATATTTTTTTTTAATGAGGAAAATGTAAGAGAAGGTGTTATCACTTTTATGGCCAATTGTTTCAGATTCCCAAGATCTCAGTTCAACAGAAAAAGAGACATACTTGCACACAAGCAGACACATTCACACATGCACACAAACACACACATGTACACACATGCACACACATTCACTCACACAGTATACTCCTCCCTTTCTGAACCAAAAATAATTTAATGCTGCCAAAGTTGACAAATGAACCACACCTCCCACTCTGTCTGCATGTAGTACTCACATTCAGTAACACAGCTCCCACTCTGCTTGTGGTACTAACATTCAGTAACACAGCTCCCACTCTGTCTGCATGTATTACTCACATCCAGTAACACAGCTCCCACTTTGTCTGCAGGTAGTACTTACATTCAGTACCACAGCTCCCACTGTGTCTGCATGTAATACTCACATTCAGTAACACAGCTCCCACTCTGCATGTAGTACTCACATTCACTAGCACAGCTCCCAGTCTGTCTGCATGTGGTACTCACATTCAGTAACACAGCTCCAACGCTGTCTACATGTAGTACTCACATTCAGTAACACAGCTCCCACTCTGTCTGCATGTAGTACTCACATTCAGTAGCACAGCTCCCACTGTGTCTGCATGTAATACTCACATTCAGTAACACAGCTCCCACTCCGCATGTAGTACTCACATTCAGTAACACAGCTCCCACTCTGCTTGTGGTACTCACATTCAGTAACACAGCTCCCAGTCTGTCTGCATGTGGTACTCACATTCAGTAACACAGCTCCCACTCTGTCTGCATGTAGTACTCACATTCACTAGCACAGCTCCCAGTCTGTCTGCATGTGGTACTCACATTCAGTAACACAACTCCGACTCTGCATGCGATACTCACATTCAGTAGCACAGCTCCCACTCTGTCTGCATGTAGTACTCACATTCAGTAGCACAGCTCCCACTCTGTCTGCATGTAATACTCACATTCAGTAACACAGCTCCCACTCTGCATGTAGTACTCACATTCACTAGCACAGCTCCCACTCTGTCTGCATGTAATACTCACATTCAGTAACACAGCTCCCACTCTGCATGTAGTACTCGCATTCAGTAACACAGCTCCCACTCTGTCTGCATGTAGTACTCACATTCAGTGGCACAGCTCCCACTCTGTATGCACCTTCAGTAACACAACTACCAGTATGTCTGCATGTAGTACTCACATTCAGTACCACAACTCCCACTTGCATGTAGTACTCACATTCAGTAGCACAGCTCCCAGTCTGTCTGCATGTAGTACTCACATTTAGTAACACAGCTCCCAGTCTGTCTGCATGTAGTACTCACATTCAGTAGCACAGCTCCCACTCTGTCTGCATGTAGTACTCACATTCAGTAACACAGCTCCCACTCTGCTTGTGGTACTAACATTCAGTAACACAGCTCCCAGTCTGTCTGCATGTAGTACTCACATTCAGTAACACAGCTCCCACTCTGTCTGCATGTATTACTCACATTCAGTAACACAGCTCCCACTTTGTCTGCATGTAGTACTCACATTCAGTAACACAGCTCTCACTCTTTTTGCATGTAGTACTTACATTCAATAGCAAAGTACCAAATGTTGACAAGCAACACTAAACCAGATGGAGAGATGTTAAAATCAGCAAGCAAGGAGAGTTGCATTGCTTAAAATGAATTCATCTTCAAGTCTTGGTGAGTACCTTCACAAGGTGGACCATGTTTTACGAAATCTCATCAAGCCAACACTGACGTATAGACTGTATTTTATATAGCATGTATCATGTACAGAAGTAGGTTAAAAAATAAAATGATAGCTGGGTGCACAATTCCCTGGATAAAATAGTGCCCAATTCTGGTAGGCGCACTGGTGTCAGGACTGGAGAACAATGACTGTGTAGAATCCTCATTACATGAAAACATTCCTAAAATGGGAGTAGGCCAGGCTCAAGGTGTGGATGCCCCCCACCCCCATCCCTACGCTTAGTAGTCAACAAAAACTGACAGGCCAAAAAAGATCCATAAATATGATACAGTGCATTATTAAGGATAATAAAAGAAATTATGGATTGTCACTGTTATGCAAAAAGCCCAGAATTTCCAGATAGAAGGTGTTCAAAAAGATTGAGAGAAATTAGAGGAAATAAAAATACTTGCACAAGAAAAAAATCAGAAGCTTCAAATGCAAATTTACATTCATTAGAACAACAGATTCATGAAAAACATTATATAGACCAAGAAATCTTGGGCCATTTGAAAAAGAAATGACTGAGGAAGTGCAAAAGTATAAAGAACGCAGCCTAGATATTTGTAAAAGGTATTAAAAGGTATAAAAAAGAAACTTGGACATGGAAAAGAAACAGAGATATTATATGGTGCAGTGTTTATGCAAAGGAGAAAGTCTAACTAATCAAGACAAAAAATCCCAGCTCCAAAGATATTTATAGAGAAATACAGGCAAAGGCACCCAGATATGGAAATGTTCACAGTGCAAAAAAAATTCAATAAAATCACAAAGGGGAATGCAGAACAGATTTGTAAAGTAGAATTTAAAAAAAGAATAGATGCTGAGTTATGAAATACCTGCAAAATGAATAGTTTAGTGTAGAAAATCCAACCCAGGTAACGTCACAGCATGATGGAACAGTGAGCCCCCAAATTAAGGAGGAACAAATGTAACAGGAAACATCTGATGACTTGCCACATACAGATACTTTGGAGCCTTCAGTAGGAAACCAGTACAAAAGTTTAGTTGGAGTTAAGGAGCAGGAAACAGGGCCAACTCTGACACAGTCAATATTGTGGAGTGATAGGCCAGTGAGTTCCCATATGAAAGAGCAATGGATGATGCAGGCTGCAGCAGAAGAGAACATGTAGCAGGAAAATGTTTGAAACTTTCTGTAGAAGGGCCACAGTAAAGAGAACAAAGAAAAAAAATGAACTGAGTGAAGAGTTGCTTGATTTAATAAAGATGGATTAACATGTTATAATGGATGAAACAAAGAGATTACAGAAAGTAAATAAGACACAAAATGTTAAATCGGATAAAGCAAATGAACACAGTAATGACAGTATCGAATAGAGAAAATTATAAAGCAATTAAGACAAGCAGTGTCACTGTTAGAGGAGCACAGAAGAGGGAACAGATCAACAAATAAGATAGATGTGATAACAGCAGCATGCACTATCAGAACAGACCAGGATCTATCACACACTAGTGCAAATAGTAAACAAAAGATATCGGCACAGGCAGAAAAAACTAATAAGATATGCAGATAAATATAAAGGAAAAGTATACAATAAACAATTCATAGGAACAGGAGCAGAAAGACCACCAAAAAAAGAAGAAATAGGCACATTTTGGAGAAATATCTATGAAGACCACGTGGAACATAAATGCTGAATGGGTAGAAGAAGTAAAATAAAAAGTAAAAAGCTCGAAAGTACAAGCTATGAAATAGAAAGAAATAGCCAGAGAAACTGAAGGAAAATTAAGAAAAGCTCCTAAATGAAAAACACCAGGCCCAGATGCAGTACCCAACTTCTGGCTAAAAGTATTAACATTTTTACATAAGCATTTAGTCCGGAGTCAGAACTACTTATATGTACATCCTGAACAGACACCAACTTATTTAACAACAGGAAAAACTATCCTCCTCCTTAAGAGTGAACCTGCAAGCTACCCTAAAAACTATACACCAATAATTTGCCTTCTGACGATGTATAAACTATATACTGGAACTGATGCTGACAAGAGTTTATATTCATTTAGAAGAAAATTCAATTATAGCAATACAACAAAAAAGTAACAGAAGAAAGTCGTGGAATAAAAGATTGATTGTTAAATAAAGTAATAATGGAGAATTGTAAAAAGGTGAAGAATCTAAGTATGGCTTGGCTAGATCTCAAAAAAGCAATATCCAACATTCATGGATAATGGAGTGCTTGCAGATTTATACGATACACCCTATATTGATCAAACTACATTACAGTGAACATGAAACAATGGCAAACCACTTTGCAGCTAAAGCCATGAAAAAGATAAAAATTCAAAAGGATTCCAGGATGTTGTTCTTTTGTCTTGCCTTAACCCATTAAGCTGTCTACTTTAGAGATAAGCTTATGGTTACAATTTGGCTCCCAGACAACATCATAGTCTAAATACTTCTCATCTTCTTTTTGTGGGTGATTTAAAACCGCATAGTTCATCAGATGAGCTGAAAGCATAACTGCAAGTCGTGAAAACTTCCTCAGATGATAGAAGAACGTCATTTGGTCTTGATAAATGTGCAAAAGCAACATTTAAAGCAGGAAAGCTGCAGTACCAAGAAAACATCAGTCTGGGACAATAATGTGATATAAAGTAACTTGAGCAAGAGGGAGTGTATAAATATTTGAGAGCTGATAAAGAATCGATAACAAATCATGAACAAATGAGAAAAAAACTTTGGAATATTTTAGAAGACTAAAATTAGTACTGAAAACAGCCTGGACATCTAGGAACAAAGTCCAAGCTGTAAACCAATTTGCTCTTCCTGTCCTAACTTACAGTTTTAGGATGATGGACTGATCCCAGAAGGTGTTGGATCAGCTGAACTGAAAAACAAGAAAACTGCTTCACGCTTATCATGTCAGATGGGTTAGGGGTACTATCAAAGGGATTGACTTGCATACCTAGTTGTGACAGTAATTATGTTGATGCCATAGTACAGTTTAAGTTATGTATTAGGAATCTGTGCCTTAGATTGGAGTATAAGGATACAATGCAGGTGTTAGATGGGAAATTGTTTAAGAAGCATAGTGTGTACATGCCAATGGTACCACCGCTAGTAGTTGCCTTCAGTAAACTAGTTGAGAATGATTTGTATGACATGGAAAAGAGAGTGGGTAAGTCTAGTAAACGAAAGGGCAATTTAACTTATGCACAGAGGAGAGCCCTACACCAACTGAGGAGTGATCCCTCCCTTGTCATTAGACCTGCTGAAAAGGGGGGGTGCCCTGGTAGTTATGGACTCTGAGTTCTATGATGAGGCAATGAGGTCTATGTTATCAGACCAAAGGTTTTACAGCTTGGTGGAACGTAAGATGGTGGATGTACATGTCCATAGAATACAGATGGTTTTGGATGATTTGATTAAGACCAATGTTGTTACGAATGAGTTGTATGAATATTTGTTTGTTAGTGATCCCCTCCTGCCAGTGATACAGGGTCTTCCTAAGATCCATAAGGACAGTGTGTGTCCACCCATGAGGCCCACTGTTGCGGGTAGGGCATGGATCACGGAGCCATTTTTGTTGTATGTGGAGAGGCTCCTGCACCCAGTGGTTGACGCAGATGTTTATATTTTAAGGGATACGAAACAGTTCTTGTTGGATTTGTATTAGTCTGTGAGATCTGTCCCTGTTGATCTCCCATACTACTTAGTCACGATGGATGTTCAGTCCCTATTCGCTGTGATACCAAACAGAGATGGGGTGCAGTTGGTGTCTGATTACTTGAAGGACAAATCTGGATTAGATAGTGATGCAGTGGATCTGTTAGCTTTGTTTTTGGAAATTGTGTTAGAGAACAACATTTTTTGTTTTGGCTCTCAGTGCTATTTACAGATGGATGGCATGGCTATGGGCACTTCTTGTGCCATAGCTATGCCACTCTCTTTATGGCTGCATGGGAGAGCAAGTTCTTGTTTGGTATAGGTAATTTTTCAAGGAACGTGATGTTTTATAGGCATTTTGTAGATTATGCATTTTTCCTTTGGAAGGGCACGAAAGATGAGTTATCTCTCTTCTTGGAGAGAGTTAATAGTCTAATGCAATATCTGAAATTTACCCATGAGGTTTCTGAGAATTAGATTTCCTTTTTGGATGTTTACGTTCAGAGATTGGAAAGTGGCCTATTGAACACAGGAGTGTATAGAAAGGAGTGTCAACACAATTCCTATCTCCATAGATGCAGTATGCATCCAGGTTACATCTTTGGTAATATTGTGACGGGTCAGGTATATAGGACATCATGGTATAATCCCAGTCGGGATGGTTTTGAGGAAGATGTTAGGGTGGTATAATCCCAGTCAGGATGGTTTTGAGGCAGATGTTAGGGATTTATGTGAGAGGTTTAAGAGCAGGGAATATCAGACATTTGATATGGAGAGAGGATTGGCAGACCTCATTAATTTGGGGGAACAAGCTGCTGCACCCTTTTTTTCTGAGACTGTAGTGGACCATGATGGTCCCTCCCAGGGTGTTCTGGCAGGGAATAGAAATCATGGTTTCAGAGTGCCCTTATATTATACTAAGGATGTAGGTAGGTTGAAGGATGTGATTAGATCACACTGGGGTGTGTTAACACTGGACCCGAATGTGAGGGAAATTGTGGGTGCTACCCCAGGTTTTGTCTATAAGAATATATCAAATTTAAAGAAATTGCTGTGTTATCCTGTTATGGATGGTGGAGGTGATAGGGTTGCTGGTACTGTACCCTGTGGTAGTTGCAACTATTGTTGTTCCATAGACCCTGATGTCCATTTCTATCACCCTGTCTATGGCAGTAACCATGAAGTTAAAGTTCATGCAAACTGTGAATCTACACATGTTGTTTATTTGGCCTCCTGTGGAGCCTGTGCTGCGTTTTATGTAGGCAAGATGGACAGGAGGCTGAGGGACAGAATAAGGGAACATCTCTACCAGATCAGGATTCATTCCACTGTCGATGCCCTGTCTAAACATGTCTTGTCTAATGATTCCACACACCTTTTTGGTTTTAAAGTACTAGATCTTACACACACTATTTTTGGGGGGAGTGTGAGGGGTAGAACTGAGAGTATTGAATTTAAATGGATTGTTAGACTTAGAGTAGATGTTATTCCTGGACTGAATGAGAAAGTACCATTGAGACCTTTCCTGAAGTCCAGGAGATTGAAGTGATATGTATGACTGTGCTTTTTACATATATTATGAGAGCATTTTTATGAGAAGATTTATTTTTAGTGTTGTGCAATTAGTATAAATTTATGCATTTTTTTGTTTTTTTACATCTCTATTCATGTTTTATGAGTGGTATAGGCATTTTTATTTTACTATGGTTAATGTATTTTAGAGTGAGCACTTTGTTTATGTTGTGAACTATGATAGTTGTACTGTGCCTTTAATGATTTATCTGTTTTTGGTGCTTTTTTTGCCATATAAGGGTGTACAAGAGGGGGGTTCTTTTGGTCTGAAGAAGCCTATCCAGGTGAAAGCGCTTACCATGTCTCCTGTTTGTATCACAATAAATCCGAATTTTAAAGTTCATGAAGCAGCGTTTTTTTCAGCTTTGCTTCCTGCATTTTGGTTAGTGCTGTGTTTACTGCCTGCATCGCTCCTGTGCTTTTTATGTTAGTTTATGTGCTTGGACTGAGTTTGGCACAGGTAGCGTTAGTCCTGTGGGGAGTGATATTTCTTGAACTTATTTTTACATATTGCTGTTTTCACCCCCCTGAGAGCATGGCAGGTGTTGCTGAGCAACAAGTGGAATTGCCTTATGTACCAGAACAAGGTGCTCCTACGAACATTGATCGTTTCTCTGTATGTGTATCAGGTACTGTGAATCTCTTGATGTTGTTTGAAGGAGTTGAAGAGGAGGGTGTTGTGATCTCTGCTGAGCCGTTTGATAGGGTCAAGTTGCGAGCAACAGTTGCGAGAATGGAGGCTGATTCTATGAAGTTGAAACGACTAGAGACCCAACAGCAGTATTTTGAAGTTTGCATCAAAAGGAGAATTGTACCAAGGGGATTAAGAGTACTGAAGATGCCCACCACGGGTAATTCATACCCGAACTTGCTCTACAAGTGGCAGCAGGCTAACATAGAGGTAAGCCTACCTAAAGTGTATGTCACTTCTGAATGAAATCTTCCTACCGGAAGAATCTGAGTTAAGAGAAAGTATTAGAGAACAACAGAAGGAGCTGTATTGTCATTTTCCGGCTGATGTTGTTGATAGATTTATTTACTCTACACTGGATACTGTGCAGTTATATGAGAAGCACTTACTGGCACAAAACAGCACAAGCTCAAGAGGGTCATAAATGACTTTAGGTTAGGCCAGGTCTTCTCTTGGCCGAGGACATATAGTAATGTGCATGGACCTAATGCCGCTGTTTCTACTCAAAGGACTGATGCACCTCAAGGACAAATTCATGATACTAATGTGGATGTTAATATGCCTAAGAGTGTAACTGTTGTTAACACAAGTATAAGTGATGGCTCTAGTAATGTATCTTCTATGAGTAATGTGCCCCAGGGTTCGAATGTTCTTGGTAGGGCTTTCTCTAATGCAGTTGTTTCTGCTGAGTCGGAGCTTGAGGGTTCGACTGTGGTGGGAGTGGGTTCTACTGCTTCCCTCCCAGAGGGCCAAACTGTCATTAGTACTGACCCGTTGGAGTGTGTGGCTCAAATGAATCTGAATCTGGAACCGGTGGTTAGGAGGAAGGATTCCCATCACACTATGCATGCTGCACATAGTTCTAGTCACATGACAATGTTGGCACTGCGATTGTCAATCGCCCTTTCCCCACCAATGTAGTTCACAGGGGAGGGGGGAGATCGAGATCTATGAGCAGGGGCAGGACAAAGAGGAAGTTGTCAGCAGATGCCTAGGTAAACCAAAACCTCAAGAAAATGTGGGAGACGTTAGTGCATAATATTTCCTCCCACCCACTCACGTCAGATGGGTTAGGGGTACTATCAAAGGGATTGACTTGCATACCTAGTTGTGACAGTAATTATGTTGATACCATAGTACAGTTTAAGTTATTTATTAGGAATCTGTGCCTTAGACTAGAGTTTAAGGATACAATGCAGGTGTTAGATGGGAAATCGTTTAAGAAGCATTGTGTGTACATGCCAATGGTACCACTGCTAGTAGCTGCCTTCAGTAAACTAGTTGAGAATGATTTGTATGACATGGAAAAGAGAGTGGGTAAGCCTAGTAAACAAAATGGCAATTTAACTTATGCACAGAGGAGAGCCCTACAACAACTGAGGAGTGATCCCTCCCTTGTCATTAGACCTGCTGATAAGGGGTGGGGGGTGCCCTGGTAGTTATGGACTCTGAGTTCTATGATGAGGCAATGAGGTCTATATTATCAGACCAAAGCTTTTACAGTTTGGTGGAACGTAAGATGCTGGATATACATGTCCACAGAATACAGATGGTTTTGGATGATTTGATTAAGACAAATGTTATTACGAATGAGTTGTATGAATATTTGTTTGTTAGTGATCCCCTCCTGCCAGTGATACAGGGTCTTCTTAAGATCCATAAGGACAGTGTGTGTCCACCCATGAGGCCCATTGTTGTGGGCAGGGGGTGGATCACGGAACCATTTTTGTTATATGTGGAGAGGTTCCTGCGCCCAGTGGTTGATGCAAATGTTTATATTTTAAGGGATACGAAAAAGTTCCTGTTGGATTTGTATGAGTCTGTGAGATCTGTCCCTGTTGATCTCCCATACTACTTAGTCATGATGGATGTTCAGTCTCTGTTTACTATGATACCAAACAGAGATGGGGTGCAGTTGGTGTCTGACTACTTGAAGGACAAATCTGGATTAGATAGTGATGCAGTGGATCTGTTAGCTTTGTTTTTGGAAGTTGTGTTAGAGAACAACATTTTTTATTTTGGCTCTCAGTGCTATTTACAGATGGATGGCATGGCTATGGGCACTTCTTGTGCCAATAGCTACGCCAACCTGTTTATGGCTGCATGGGAGACCAAGTTCTTGTTTGGTATAGGTGATTTTTCGAGGAACGTGATGTTTTATAGGTGTTTTGTAGATGATGTGTTTTTTACTTTGGAAAGGCACGAAAGATGAGTTATCTCTCTTCTTGGAGAGAGTTAATGGTCGAACGCAATATCTGAAATTTACCCATCAGTTTTCTGAGAATTGGATTTCCTTTTTGGATGTTTACATTCAGAGATTGGAAAGTGGCCTATTGAACACAGGAGTGTATAGAAAGGAGTGTCAATGCAATTCCTATCTCCATAGATGCAGTATGCATCCAGGTTACATCTTTGGTAACACTGTGAGGGGTCAGATATATAGGACGTCATGGTATAATCCCAGACAGGATGGTTTTGAGGCAGATGTTAGGGTGGTATAATCCCAGACAGGATGGTTTTGAGGCAGATGTTAGGGTGGTATAATCCCAGTCAGGATGGTTTTGAGGCAGATGTTAGGGATTTATGTGAGAGGTTTAAGAGCAGGGAATATCAGACATCTGATATGGAGAGAGGATTGGCAGACCTCATTAATTTGGGGGAACAAGCTGCTGCACCCTTTTTTTCTGAGACTGTAGTGGACCATGATGGTCCCTCCCAGGGTGTTCTGGCAGGGAGCAGAAACCATGGTTTCATAGTGCCCTTATATTATACTAAGGATGTAGGTAGGTTGAAGGATGTGATTAGATCACACTGGAGTGTGTTAACACTGGACCCGAATGTGAGGGAAATTGTGGGTGCTGCCCCAGGTTTTGTCTATAAGAATAGATTGAATTTAAAGAAATTTCTGTGTTATCCTGTTATGGATGGCGGAGGTGATAGGGTTGCTGGTACTGTACTCTGTGGTAGTTGCAACTATTGTTGTTCCATAGACCCTGATGTCCATTTCTATCACCCTGTCTATGGGACTAACCATGAAGTTAGAGTTCATGCAAACTGTGAATATACACATGTTGTTTATTTGGCCTCCTGTGGAGCCTGTGCTGCGTTTTATGTAGGCAAGATGGACAGGAGGCTGAGAGACAGAATAAGGGAGCATCTCTACCAGATCAGGATTCATTCCACTGTCAATACTCTGTCCAAACATGTCTTGTCTAATGATTCCACACATATTTTTCGTTTTAAAGTACTAGATCTTACACACACTAGTTTTAGTGGGGGGGGGGGGGGGTGAGGGGTAGAACTGAGAGTATTGATTCTAAATGGATTGTTAGACGTAGAGCAGATGTTTTTCCTGGACTGAATGAAAAAGTACCATTGAGACCTTTCCTGAAGTCCAGGAGATTGAAGTGATATGTATGACTGTGCTTTTTACATATATTATGAGAGCATTTTTATGAGAGGATTTATTGTTAGTGTTGTGCAATTAGTATAAATTTATGCAGTTTTTTTGTTTTTATACATCTCTATTCATGTTTTATGAGTGGTATAGGCATTTTTATTTTACTATGGTTAATGTATTTTAGAGTGAGCACTTTGTTTATGTTGTGTACTATGATAGTTGTACTGTGCCTTTAATGGCTTATCTGTTTTTGGCACCTTTTTTGCCATATAAGGGTGTACAAGAGGGGGGGTTCTTTTGGTCTGAAGAAGTCTATCCAGGTGAAAGCACTTACCACTTCTCCTGTTTGTATCACAATAAATCCAAATTTTAAAGTTCATGAAGCAGCGTTTTTTTCAGCTTTGTTTCCTGCATTTTGGTTAGTTGCTGTGTTTACTGCCTGCATCACTACTGTGCCTTTTATGTTATTTTATATAAAAAATAAGTGTTTACCAAGATTATATATTCCTCATTCTGAGGGAGATATGGGCCACCTCAAAATTGATTACATTTATAGATCTGCAATCATAAGACTGCATATATGTCTGCCAACCTCACCAGATGCAAACATAGTGAAAGTTATAAAACATGAAGACAACAAGTCTAAGATGACTTTCCTGCTTAGTTTAGCAAAAGCATATGAATTTCAAACTGGAATGGAAATCAAACCAGAAGCAGATGAAATGAGGCAGCAACTGAATGTGCCAAAAAAACAAACAAAAAAAGAATATAAGGAGACATATCAGATGAGAAGGCAAGAAATGTGTAAAAGGCATAAATGTAGCTGCAAGTACAGAAAACACCTGAAACAACCTCATATTGATCAGAATCTAATGCAGGAATTGTTAAGGAGACTGAATTTAAACCAAAAGATGGAAGGTTAATATTGGCAGCCCAGGATAGTAGACTACATACACTGAACATTTGAAAGAAACAGACAAATGCAGGTTCTGTAAAACAGAACTGAAAACAGTTGCACATCTTGTTGCTGGGTGTGATACACTAATGGCAGAGGGCCTGTATACTGAAAGGCATATTAATGTGGCAAGATTGTTGCACTGGGGATTGCGCAAACATTACACTACTGAAGTAGCTGAGAAGCACTGGAAACATGAGCCACAAATAATTATAGAGAATGATGAAGTTTATATCACGTGGGATTACCCATTACCAACAGTTCACAAAACAGATACATGAAAACCAGATATAGTAGTCCATGAAAAGAAAACAAAAGTAACCACACAGTGATTACACTGTCTTATGTACAGAGAAGATCAAAGTCATAAATTACCAGGCTTTGCAGGCGGAAATGAGGACAGTGTGGGAGGATACTGAGACAGTTCTAACAGTAGTAGGAGTAATTGGTCTCATAAAAAAGGAATTTATAGTTGTATTCAGAAATACTGATACATGCAACTCCATATGAATTGTAGAAGGTGCCAGTTCTGGACACATTGCAGGTGCACTTTTGGCTAACATCAAAGATTGAAACAATACTAATTACTTGAACTTTAATCATACTTTGACTTAGGAATGCAGTCCATTCCTGTCATGGTATTAGAAACCCAAATATCTTGAAAAAATTAAACGGAGTGAAACCATGTATTTATATCTAATATATAGATGTAGATACATATATATGTATATGTTATGTACTGCAAGAAATATGCAAACAAGCTGGAGTCTTCATTTTGTAATACCGTAAATCTCCTGTAGTGGAGGCCCATAGGATATATGCAAATTGTCTCTTAAGGACAAAGCAGTTTTTCA
Organism: Protopterus annectens; assembly: GCF_019279795.1. Lineage (NCBI taxonomy): Eukaryota > Metazoa > Chordata > Ceratodontiformes > Protopteridae > Protopterus > Protopterus annectens. The sequence goes on along the minus strand of NC_056751.1, from coordinate 787,470,045 downwards.
GCTACAGGACTTCTGAGTGCCTATGGCTTTTTATTTTTTAAGTATTTATGGGTACTTTCAGGCCAGTAAAGCCAGCACCCACAAGTCGTACATATGTCATGATTTTGTTTTTCTTCTGACCTTGTCTGCATCATGAATCCATGTCAGAAATCTGAGTAGTTTACTACTGCAGGGTTAGGATGTAAGTTGATGCAAATTATGCATTTTTTCAAGTGAGCTCTGTACATACATGAGTTAGTAACTCATTGCTGGATAGATCATTTTATGTCCCTTAAGAACAGAGCTAATGTGAGCAATCTTCCACAGCTCTTGGATGGTGCTTTCAATTTAATACCATCTTAAGAGTAACAGTACTAGGGGGGTGCAGTTTGTTGGGCAGCTGCATTCAGAAATCAAGTAAGGAGCTCCATGTCCATTCGTCCAGTCTGACTGAACTGTGATGAGGAGGATGGAATGAGTAAGCTCGTGCAGAGTCCAGCTGGGATTCACTGAGGCTCCAAAGCAGGACATCATCACTCATGAATGCACTCTTGTCATCTAGTTTCTTTCCGTTTCCCCCTTTTAGTAGTTTGTTGAATTATTTCCAGAAAAGCTTATTGCTATGAAGAGATCACTCTTGATGGACACAGAAGTAATCAGTATTAGTTGTTTTAATCAAAGCTTTGCATTAATTGTGTTACTCATCTTGTGTATTGCACAGAGTATCAAGTATAAGCACATCTCAATCCTGGTAGTATAAGAATTCTGGACAAAGTCACTAATAATGGTGGGACGAAGGCCCGTAATAGGGACAGTTTTTAAATATTGCACATATGTACTTGGAAAGATGATAAGAGTAACAGATGTTGCATTAGTGTGCATTTTTCTGAAAGATGTGAAGTCTGATTTAGTGTCTTCAATCCTTAATGGTTTACAAAAAAAAAGACATGGATTTTAAAAGGAACGGACCAAAAATATGAGGCAAACATCTGGACACTTGAGAGGTATGAATATAGGTTCATAGGTTCATACTAGGCTATCTGCCCTAGGGCATTTATAAGCCTAGCCAGAGTGTGTTTGGCTTTCGCCACCCATTTTAAATTAATTTTGCTATGCCTTTTTTTGAGGTTAGTATACTGTGCCTCTGTCTAACAGTGACACAGAAGTGATAGCTGGGGTAAACCTACGATCTCCCATCCACTCATCAAGATTCCTCTTGAAGAGAGTCAATGAGGGACTCTGCCTAACCTGGACTGGGATTTTATTCCAGAGTGAAGGGAGCCTCTGGGTTATGAATCTGTCCCTCCAGCATGTCCTATTTATTTCAGTGCTGAGGTTCAAGTCTCTCGAGCGCGTAGCTCGATGGGATTTGGATTTTCTGAGGTGCAGCATGTCCATTAATTCCGGGTTGGACATGGCTTTATACGTCAGGCACAGATCGCCTCTGAACAGGCGGTATGCCATTGAGTAGAGCTGGAGTTTCTTTAACCGTTAATATTACTGGATGACCTTACTCCTAACTACACTGCTTTACAGTATCCACCCCACAGAGCCACTAATGTAACAAAGGATCTTACCAGTGCACATTTTTGACAAGGACTATTCTGGCCACAACTTGATAAATGCTTAGTGGACTAATAGTGCAGGGACTTGCATGCTTATAAAGATGTTTCCCTGATACTGAGGTAGGACTAACTGGCTCTTCTGTCTTTCCAAGATCCTGACCTTAAATTCAGGGCACTGCCAAACTGCTGATCATCCATGAAGTGTTAGATTTCTTACTAGGCAACACTTCCCTAGGACTAACAGTAAATATCTGTATAAGGAGACAAGTGTCTCTTCACTATCAAGTTAAAGGTGACCAGGCTTTGATTGCAAGTGCAGGGAAGCCCTGGAAGTATCTGTTTTTTAATTCATCTAGATGTAATAATACAGGGTAGATATCTTATTGATTTGTCATTCTAGATATATCAAGCTAAGTAGTGGAAACTAATTATGTCAGAAAAAATACTAAGTGCAGGCCCTAAATAGGCTGACTGATGCCACCCAGGGCACACAACATATCTGAGGTGTGGGGTGGGTGGCTGAGTTGTAGATCGGCTACTGGTTCTAAGAGAGCCAGGATTTGTGTGGATGTCTTCATGAAAAACCTTACCATTTCTTGTACAATGAAATGTTGAGATACAAACTGCAAAGTGTGATAACTTGAACTTAAAACATAGTTGACAGTAAAGTAAGTCTTCCTGCAAATTTTATATATAGAATAGGTAAATGCTGTTACGATTTAAGATGTAATCAGTAAACTGTTAAGTATGTCCTATTTGAAGATGATTCAAGTATAATACCAGAATACTAGGGCAGAGTTTATAAAAAAAATGGTAGTTCCACTATGTGGCATGTATTTTTGATTTTTTTAAAAATTTTCATTAATGTTTATCTCAAAGTGAAACAATGGTCTTGTGAAGTCTGATTGTTCTCTCACTCGTGAGAGTGGCTATTATTAAAGAAATGCTAACTGTCATGTCTTTTCTTCTAGAATACAGCAGAATGAGATTTCTGTGCATAACACAAGACTAAAGAACATCTCTTAACTGACTTAGCGCTTCCAAATCTGCCCTATTGTGGTTCAATGCATCATGTACCTTTGGGATAAAGGCAACACCAAATCAAAATGAAGTGGTCGAGTTCATCATTTTCTTAAAGGCAAAACAACTGTGCTTTGTAAAACATATGTTGCAGTGTATGTTAAATGTTTTGTACATTTAATAACTATTTATTGAATTTGTTATAAAATGGTATTTAAAATTTATTTTGTATTTATGTTTTATCATGGGGTGTTTATTTAGCAGACTGACTCAGAAGGCTTAGCTTGGAAGGCTTCTTCATAATGTACAACCTTTCTGACTCTCAGACTGCTCTGTTACTAAGGGCTTTATTAGCACAAACACCCTGGAACAGATTGTGCACACTTGCACCAGAGGGTCAGACATACAGGATCTGGTACTCAACAGCATGGGAGAGCATTGCACCCCTCACCATCTGCATATCATGTCGTCACTAGTAAGATCGGATCTCAAAGTTTTCTACTTTGAAGTCAAATCAACACAGAAATCCCAGCAAAACCAGTAACAAAAACTATTCTAAAGCAAACTACGTCCTATTAAGTGTAAGTGACATTTTCTCAAAATTCAAGGCTCCTGATAACCCTGAGACCATATCTACCTATGCAGAATTACTCACACAGAGTCCCTATACAAATGTGGACAGATGCACAACACCCCCCCTTCATCCATGCCCAGCCATTCAGGTCCCATTTGTGTGCCCTGTTTCCAACTCTCCTTCCCGGAATTTTATTAAAAAAAAATGTTTTCTTCTTTTAAACTGTAGCAAACTGATTGCCACAGTTGTTACGGTTTGTGCCTTGCCTGTGCTCATGTATTAGTTTAAAAAAAGTTGTATTTTAAGCTGTAGAAAACTGCTTGCTACAAATATAAGCAAATCAGTTGCTATAGTTTGTAACCCTGCCTGCTTGGAGCACAATTGCACTCATGTTTTACTTTAACAAAAAAAAAAAAAAAAAGGTTCCCCTCCAACATACTTTCCGCAACCATTAGTAGGGACCAGGTACTGGCAACACTCATTAATGCCCAGAATACCACCTCCGTGGGTTCCGACAACTTCTCCAGTCACTTCCTGAACAGTCTAAAACATGACCTATCAGGAGCACTTGATACACTCTTCAGCTACAGCTTTGAAACAGACTACATTCCAAGTGGATGGAGGAGGACAACAGTAATTCCCCCAACAAGGGTGGACCATCGACCGACCTAGGAAACTACATATCCATCAGTCTAACAGGCCTAATATGCAAAGCCATGAAATAATTTTCATGGAAATGGTAAAAAGACACATTATCAACCTACAGAAACTGGACCCATCCCCATTTGGCTTTAAGCAAAGGTCATGCCTACTTCAACTGGTAGACTTCTTTGAGAGGGTCACCAAGCAATGAACAAGATTAAAACAGTACATACTGCATATCCTGACCTGGCCAAGGCATTCAGTACAGTACTCCAATAAGGCATTGTTGACAAGCTCTGTGAGCTAGCGATAAATCCCTGCATAACTCCCTAGAATGTCATTTGGCTTACAGAAAGGACCCAAGAAGTCAAGATTGGTGAGACCACCTCCACCAAGAGACCAGTCACCAGCTGAGTACCCCAGGGTTCTGTGCTGTTTGGCATCTATTTATCAAAAAAATCTCACCAGGTTCCTAGATCACTGTAAATTGGGAGCTATTATAAATTCTCCCCAAAACACCAACATTTTGTAAGAGGACTAAACACAGACAAATGACTGGTGCTAAAGCCATGGCCTGATACTCAGTGCTAAAAAATGCATTATAATGCTCTTTTTTGAAACTGTCAATCCAAGTTAATTACTCCGTTGATGAAATACCCCTAAAAGCTGACCCAGTAGTAAGTGATCTGGGAAAATATGTAGACAGCAATCTGGCCTTTAACCAACACATAGCATCATTCTATGTCACCCAGCTTATAGGCATGGGTATGGCATCCAGGTCCAAGGAAGTTACAGTACCACTCTACATGGCCCCTATCATATCCATCTTTGAATACAATGTCCCCTTTGGCATGTATCTAACCAGCCACTTGCAACAGTTGGAGCACCCACAAAGGTTTAGCATCAGGAGAATTCAGGGTATAAATACACTGTCCCTACACTCATCGCCTAAAGGCTCTGGATTCTCTGTTCTTTCTTATACAAGCTGTTGAAAGGGGATCTTTGCCTTACCTAGAGGGCATCCTCAGACCCACCCCTGTTGGATCTATTGCACATGCATTAAACAAACAACACCAGAAACACTAGATCCAGGGATCTGAATTTTGCTTGTGGCATAAATAAAATGTGCTGGAGAGACAGAAATGTGTCCCAAAGGATCCCTACAGTATGAAACTGGCTCCCCAGAGTTCATCCCTGACCCTATTCAAACAAAACCTTGACAACTGGGGGAGAAAATGTAAATTTACGTCAGGTCCTGCCCTCATGAGCATTATGGACAGAGGCTGTCAATAAGAAAAATATTATCCAATTTAACATCCCCCACACATATCCTTAGTTACCTCCCTACTAATATGCCTCCCCCCGTATAGATGCCCATAATATTCATAACCTTAATGGTTTGTGGTGTATATCTATACTTGTAAGAGCCCTAGTGATCTTTAACTTATGAACCTGTGAGCCTATGCATGGCATTATGTAAGAAAAGTGAGACTGACTCTGAGCCAGCTCACAGAATGGCATAATGTATAAAAGTGAGACAGACTCTGAGCCAGCTCACAGAATAGCATAATGTATAAAAGTGAGACTGACTCTGAGCCAGCTCACAGAATGGCATAATGTATAAAAGTGAGACCGACTCTGAGCCAGCTCACAGAATAGCATAATGTATAAAAGTGAGACCGACTCTGAGCCAACTCACAGAATGGTATAATGTATAAAAGTAAGACTGAATGTGAGCCAGCTCACAGAATGGTATAATGTAGAAGTGTGAGACTGAACCTGAGACATCTCACAGAATGGCATAATGTAGAAAAGCGAGACTGATTCTGAGCCCGCTCTACATCAGGAGTCCCAAACTGCAGAATAATATATCTTTTTTGACTGTATATTTAAACCAACAATGTAGTACTGTACACAAGGAGTACAAAGTTTCTTTAAGTCACAGTTAGCCAAAAAATCTTCAGCAAATGTTTAAAAAATGACATTGTAAAATGTATCTTTACCGCTATGTTCCAAGGCCTGAATTTCTTCTGTAGTAAATCCAAGATGAGAAATAGTATTGTCCCAAATTAAATATGTGTTAATTATTTCATTGTTTTATTCAACATCTGAACCTCAGGCAGTTTTCTTGTGTATTGTGAAACAGAAGAGCCAGTAGCAGTAGAAGAGTTAACCACCTGAGAATATGTTCTTGGAAAAACACCATTCTCAGAAGCAGCAAGTTCTGTACCTGCACATGGAGTCAGTGTGGTGTAAACGGAGATAAAGCTTGAACTCTGATCTTTATCCTATGTCACAGGAAGATTTAACCACCTGAGAATATGTTCTTGGAAAAACACCATTCTCAGAAGCAGCAGGCTGTGTACCTGCACATAGAGTCAGTGTGGTGTAAACAGAGACAAAGACTGAACTCTGACCTTTATCCTATGTCACAGGAGGGAAGGCCTCTTTGCCTTCTGCAATACACCGATCACCTATTTGACTCTAAGATGCAGCTGTGCAAATAGCAGGTTCATTTTCTTCCCACAACTTAAGCAGTTTTTCATTCGATAATGTTCCTCCTTCAAGTTTAGTAATTTGAACAACGTATTGAGCAGACATCAGTTCTGTGGACTCCATCCTTTCCTCTGCTAAAATGTGACTACCCTCTGACCTGTCACTCACAGGAAATAACAAAAAGAGCACGGAAAGTTCCTCGATACCCTGACCAAATTTCCCATAGTAGTATAAATATCACTTTGGGTCTCCCCTGAAATGAGGCCATTAGCATAATGGGACTAACCTGTTCAACAAAGGATAATTAGTTGAATATTTTTGTTGCTGTTTTCACTGTTTGTAAAGGTTTTTTTTTGCTATTTTTTTACTGATTGCAAAGTAATCGTCGCTACTTTTCACTGCAAAGCATTTGTTCTGTTTTCCCAACAAGCACTGTTTTGAATAACTGATTTGTTTGCTATTTAAAATATTCTTTAGCGACTGCTTGCTGTTTTTTCTGCTGTTTAAAACATTTGTAGTGTCTCACTGCTGTTTTTCTGCTGTTTTAAGCTAGTTTGTAGTGTTTTCTGCCTAAATTAGTGTACCTTACAGCTGTAGCATAGTTCAGATACAGGTATGCTGCATCTGGGTCTGTTTGTAATGGCTATTATATTCTGAGCACACTTTCCAAGCCATCTTTGATTGGAAGGGGCCCTTCTACACACTTGTGAGAGAAGTGTGCTAATTGGAACCTGTCTGGTGAATGGTGATTGGTCTAGGGCTTGGAGTAAGCACCCTCATTGGTTCTTTTGAGTTTTTTTAACATTTTTATGCTTGTAGCTTCTGGTATTTCAGCACTGTGTTTGAGAAGCTTTCTGCCTTGTTTGTATGTCACACAGCACCTGGCACTACTGTGCAACTGTGCGCCATAGCCGGACTGATCATTTTGACAATTTTTCTCTTAGATACAGCTGTATCCCATTAGTATAGTCCTCATCTTTAGTACTTTTCCAGTCTAAGAAGTATTGTTACTGAGCTGTGACCTATTAAACCACCAGCCAAAAACCATGTCAGAAATTCCCATCTATAGAGCACCTCCTAGATCAGTCCATAAAGCACCCAGTTTGTGATAACAGTTCCTCAAATCTAGCATTATGGACAGTTGGACTACCCCTATTTCTCCTGCCAGCCTTGTTGACTTGGCACTTTTGAGGCAGTGTAGCAGCTGCCTCATCTACACTGACAAACCTTTACTAATAACTCACTCAAGTACAGAGTATGAGAGATGCAGCTACACCAAGAATCTTGAATTCCTGCTCTCTAGCACTCAAAACAGTAACATTGAAGAGATTGTCAACTCACCCACCACTACTCATGCATATAGTACCCCTATTCATACACATAGTCTGCATCCAACACATAAATCAACATACATGGAGGTTCTCTCAAAAAATCTATCGAAACACCAGAGACCTCTAGACCACAAGACTGCTACAACCAACACAATTCCCACACCGCTCAAGACACATAGCAACACCAGTGTCACGCCTACCAAGCCCTTAAGGCATAACATTCGTAAACCAAATATTCTTGTCATTGGAGGCTCCATAGTCAGATGCATGGATGTCCCACTCACCAGGTTAGATAAGGAGAAAGTTATGGTCGGCTGCCTGTCCGGTGCTAGGATTTGTCAGCTCACGCATGCACTCAGGTGTCTCAACAAGTACCATTATGACTGTGTCATAGCTCATGTTGGAATGAATGACCTGAGACATACCTCACTACACTATATGAAGAGAGACATGATTGAGTTCTCTGAGTATGTGTCCCAGGTAGGTTTGTCCCTAGCCTTGAGCAGCATATTACCTCACCTATAATGATGCCACAGTATAAACAAAAATGATTGATTTCAATAATTGGCTTAGTTTTTGGTGTCATTCAAAGGGGTTCAGTTTCTGTCAGCCTGGGATGACATGGTTGACAAACCTCGCTGCTTTGCCAGGGACGGCTGTTGCATCACTCATAGTGCCTTTTTAAGCAAAGGTCTCAGAAACAATATTGTAGATGTGAACATCGCCAGTCAAAACAAAATAAGGCCTATGCTGCTAAACGCTAGGAGCTTAAAGCTAAAACTGCACACCCAGGAAGCAGTCCTATCACTGGAGGATGTAAATGTCTGTGCAGGCACAGAAACCTGGTTCAAGGCCTCAGAGAGTACCTCAGCCTTGCAAGGCTACAATGCCTTCCACACCTTCAGACCACAAAATGACCATGTAAGAACCAGAGGAGGCAGTGTTTCTATCTGTAGTAGAGATAAATTCACCCACCCAAGTAGGAAGACAGGACAACTCCATGGAGTTACTCCAAGTTCAGATTACTGTGGGTAAGACCCCTATTCAAGTCATATCTAGTTATACATCCCCCTCCATGGATCATGATACATGAAGCCTACTTGACCAGACTGGAGTCAATCCAAATATTTCCTAAAACTCTGGTCATGGGGGGTTTCAATTATCCCACCATCAACTGGGAAACCTCCTCTAGGTATAACTCACAAGTGCAAAAGTTCCTTGACTTTGTTAACTGAAATGCCCTGGAAAAAATTGTTCCAACCCCAACAAGAGGAACAAACATACTAGATCTGATCCTCACTAACATGATAAACAGATGCATCACCGCAACTGTTGGACCCTCAGTTAAATCTGACCACAGATCAGCTGCCTTCGAGCTGGCACTAACACCAAAACTCACAAAGGGTGAAGTTGGAAACTTCACAAAGGCAAACTGTACCCTGCTAGGGGATGGTATAAATGCATTCAAACCCCACCTCCAACTAGAAGTTGTAACTACCCCAAAGCTTACACTAAAGGTCCTGTACAGTCATTTGTATAAGTGCATAGACTTGGCTGTTCCAGACAGAATCAAAGCCAGAGCCCCAAGTAAAAACAAGCCAACCTGGTGGACATCTAGCATCAACAAACTTTGCAACAAACGCAAAAAGTTGCTGTCCAAGAAAACTGAGGCAAGGCCCCAGCAATGGAAAAGCACCCTCCTCAGCGTCAATAATCAAATAAGAGAACATGTCAAGTCCTCTAAGGGTAACTTTGAGAAAAACTTAGCAATCACACCCAAGGATAACCATAAGGCCTTTTACAGCTACATGCACATCCTAAAAGGTAGAACCCAAACATTTATGAACTAACAACTAATTGTATCACACACACTGATCCCGCAGATATAGCAAACCTGCTGGTGGACAGATTTGGTGAAAATTTCACTCCATTATCCCCTTCAAACTTATCACAAACCTTGCCTCAAACCCCCCTCCATCCTATATATCCAAAGAGCAGGTTAGTAAAGCCTTGTCTAAGGCAAAAACAAAGCCTTTATGGGACCAGATGGCATCCCAGGCTGTCTTCTAAACAAACTAAAACATGAACTAGCATCACCATTAAGTGCCCTATTCAATCACAGCTTAACCACAGGCTATGGTCCTGTGGAGTGGATTCAGGAACAATCATCCCCCTCTGCAAAAGTTGCTTAGCAACAGACCCAGGAAATTATAGACCCATAAGTCTGACCAGCCTCATCTGTACGGCCATGGAACATATCATCATGGACCTCATAAATAAAGACTTAGTGACCTCCAAGCCCTGTATCCGATCCAGTACAACTTTATCAAGAGCAGATCCTGCCTGTTAATCCTAGTGGATTTCTTCAAAAATGTGACCAGGGACATTGACAAGGGCGAATACCTCGACTTGGCCAAGACCTTCAACACAATCTCACACTCAGGCATTACCAATAAACTTAGCAAACTGAATGTAAACCCCTTTGTTGTGAGATGGGTTGCCAACTGGCTCACAGGCCAGTCACGCAGTATCAGAGTGGGTGACTGGTGACTGCACATCAACCAGCAGAGCTGTCACCAGTGGGGTGCCACAGGGGTCAGTGCAAAATCCTCTACTGTTTGGTATATACTTTGCAGAAGTTCAGGGCAAAACTAAGGGATTGTGGCTGACCACGTTTGCTAATTACTGCAAACTGGGTGCAATTGTCGAATCCCCAGATGATGTCAGTATACTTCTGGAGGGTCTTACACAGACCAACGACTGGTGTTTTAGTCATGTCTCAAAGTAAATGCAAAGAAATGAATCATCATTCCCTTCAGTAAAAACAATGTCCCTTTACACTATCAAATTAACAACAATACCCTATATACCTATAAATTCTGCGGTGGCACAGCAGTAGCATTGTTACCTCACAGCAAGAGGTTCTCCCGTTCGATTCTCGGCTTGGCTCGGGAGTGCCTTCTGTGTGGAGTCTGCATGTCCTCCCCGTGGTTGGGTAGCGTTCGAAAGACATGCGTACATAAATAGGCGTGCCTTCGTTGAAGGCTGGGCATCGAGCTGGCACCTCGGCGTTTTATAAAAATCTACTGCCAGTCATTAGCGGAACGGAGTTCCGCTGTGGCTACCCCTTATCGGGAAAAGCAGAAAGACAAAAACAAACCCTATATACCTATAAAGTGGTAAGGGATCTGGGATCAAATGTAGACTGCAACCTTAACTTTGACCACCATGTCTCTGCTGTAGTAAGGAAGGCTTTCTATGTAGCACACTTGAATAGTAAAGGCATCACCTCTGGAGCAAAGGAGGTTATAACCCCTCTGTACTAGTCACTAATCAGGCCCATAATTGAGTATAATGCCCCTTTTGGCATGTACCATACAAAGCCCCTGCAGCAATTGGAGAGACCTCAGAGGTTTCTAACAAAGAAGATCAAGGGACTCCAGTATCATGTAGACTTCTTAGGGGAGAATTATGTCTGGCTTACAGAAAAATCTCAGACCCAAACCAGTGAATCCATAAATCAAACAGGAAGAGCTACCTGTTCCAGGGATCTAAATATGGCCTGCGACTTTAATAGGATGTGCTAGAGGGACATATTTGCCTCCCAGAGACTGCTGCATTTTTGTAATAGGCTACCTATTCATGTGAAACAGAGAACCTCTATGACACTGTTCAAAAGGAACTTGGATGAGAGGATGAAGCATTGTAAATACATACTAGGGATAGTGCCCACAACCCTCCTGGACATGGGCAGTCATTAGTAAATACAATCCGGGGTATTGACTAGATTATCTATGGTATTACATTGGGATGAAATGGCTAGGATTGAGATTACCTCCGGGTGAATGGCCTAGTAACTCCTGTGATCCTATAATAAATAAAAATAAAAAGAGCCCTGGATGGTCCATTGTTTCTCTGTAACACCTGCCATATCGGGCAGTATTGCTTGCTTGCTATAGGGCCTTGATATGGAGTTACGAACATTTGGCTAGATGAGAATATTGGTCTGCATCTGGCTGCGACCATTCCTTTGGATGAAATTTGTACTTCAGAGTCACAGGTGGGATAACATTAGTGGAGGAGTGACCTTCTGTTTTAGATCAAACTTGAAGATGTCTGTGGTGTATAGCAAAGCTAAACACCTCTTGAATATATCCTCATGGTAGTTGCTGACTATAGACTTCTCATCTGCTGTCTACTGTGTGATTCTTGAGACCTTTCTATTGGAGTTCACACTTCTCATCAACACAGTTCTTGGATATCCAGATGGCTTCTGGTGCAAGATTCTAACACTTGGGCCAAAAGCATGTATGATGGCCTTCAAATGGACTTGTACAGGATTATGGAAGAGATTTGGATTTCCTCAAAAGTTTTCCACTGCTAGTTATGAAAAAGATCATAATCTAGACTTCCTTGTAGGATATTGTCATATCTGATCTGAAGATGGGTTAGATTGTTGGTCTCCTTTCATATAAATCATCCATTGCTAAGTTCTCAGCATAAAGATCTGATAAATATCTTTAAAAGTTGTATAAATGTCTAAATAATTCATTCTTTTTCCTCTGCAGTGTACCAAAGTGCTGCAAAGAATGCACATTCTTCCTGTACCATGTATCATGACTATTGTTAATCATGATCTTTGTGAGATGCAGAAGGCAGGGTAAAGGTTGGAGAGAGAGATGACCTTCTTGGGGTGTAACTTAGTTGCATGACAAAGAAGAATAAAGTCCTTGTTGTGATCCAGTTGACCCAAGATTGACTAGTGACTCAGGAGCAGAACCAAATAAGAAGGCAGAGTGGGAATGAGCAGGCAATACTGCCTTCCCATTCTGGGTGAACAGAGTCGCTCTGTGCTACTGGGATGTTGACGCTTACTGCAAACAAAGGTGAATGACATGCAATACTGTGGACTGGGGACATGCTTCTGGCATTGCAAAGTCACACTTGCATGTCAGACTTCATCACCCATGGGTGGGAATGTGCACATCCACAAAGGAATGTATATCAGGTCCTCATGCTAGTGGCCAGAGGATGGGATGACCAAAGTGGAAATATCCCTTGTGGCTACCTGGATGATGGCTGTTCCACAAGTGGCTCTCACTCTAGTGATGGAGAACAAATGGGCAGTATCAGAACTAACTAGATGGCCGACGGACTCAAGACACAGAAAAATAATAAATAAATACATACATTTGTGTACCTATGCTTCAATTTACCTTTCAGGAATTGTATGCAAGACAGTCATTTTATAGTCCAGCATGACTTTTGCCACATCTAATAATGTCATGGATTTCTTATGGGTTCTTTTCAATCTATGGAGTTTAGTATGTTTAACTAATTAAAAAGGTTTTCCCTGTCAATGTGAAAAGGCTGCATGTTCTGGTACAAACAACTTTTTCTGCAAAACGAGACAGACAAGTTAACATATTAACAATACATCAACAGTCATTACTCCATCCACAACAAATGCTTAGAAGGATGTTTGGTTTCCCTACTAAATGCAAAATAAAAGAAAGTGTATGGTCCAGAACTTTATATGAGGTAGGTCAGCATATTGCCTGTGTCACGTTATCTTGTTCTTTAACATCTTTTTAAAATGATCTAAGTCGAATTTGTAATTACTATGATTGTGTCAACTGTATCTGATTAAGATGATGTCAGACTAGTCATAATAAACATAATGCTAAATTGCACACACCGCAATTCTACAATTTATAGTCACTTATTTCTATTTGGTGGATGACCCATTTTCTGTAGTTATCTAGGTGGTCTGCATTACAATATGCTAACATGAAAAAGTTGCTGATGTTTAAAAAAAAGGAGTAGTTTACATTGCAATGCAAAACTGAAGTACAAATTGGTATTGACTTTATCATACAGTGATATAACAAGCAGATGTTAAAATATCTTAAATATGCAGATGCCTTTTTGGAGGAAGATAGCATAACAAATACTGGTCAATACAGCAAATGAACAGCATGATATTAAGCCTGTTGTTGTAACTGCCTATTTATAGATACATTTTAATATGACACAAAACAGCAAAAGACAAGGATGAGAGAAAGATATGCAGCTGACACTACATCAATACATTGGTTTTAAAGTAAGTGACACTGGGAGGTACGTGGTGAACAACAGAAAAGAAAAGGGATGACTAAAAGTGAAATGACACACAGAGTGGCAGTAAGTTGTCAGTGATGTGATATGCTGGGAGCACTCTCTGAAAGTGAGATGGGTATTTTATAAAGACCAAGAAAGTAGGTCATATCACACATTTTTATTGTGAAAACAGATAAAATTTAATTCAGATTTGAATGTATGTACATCAGAAATTTACTTAAGTTTATATTGAATATGATTTCATTGGCTTTTCAATGTAAATGTAATAGAATCACAAAACTGGTGTAAAGATGTTGCGAGAATGCATTTAATGACAAGAATTAGTAAGATGTGATTCCCCATTTGAAGACATTGGATAGGGAGAGACAGTCTAAACAGTGGAGGATTTTTTAGTTAACTTTGCATCAGAGACAATTGTTGACTAAATACATGCTACTGCAGCTCATTTAAGGGAGAACTGCGATAGATCCCACGTTTGTATCAAACTCTGAAGGATCCTCCCCTATGGCAAGCTTGTTCAAGCTTATCTTGAAGGGATCAGAGAAGACGTGAAAGAAGATGCCCTAAAAATAGTAGAGATGGAAGCAAATATAGAGAACAAAGTAGTAGGCAGCCTGGCATTATAGGTTAGACATGGCTTTACTTTGTGTAACCTACCAAGTTTTTGTTTACTGCTGTCAACCACGCTCGGTATGCCTTAGTCAAATCTGAGTTAATAACCAGTGGTCCAACCAGAAGAATAGGATGGTGGCACAACCCAGCAGAATAGAATGAGCAATATTTCAGTGGGAGAGTGGTTAAGGCAGGTTAAGTTGAGGCATTTTAGAAAAATCAATAAGCATATGGTTAATTTTGGTACCAGGGAGCAGGTCTGCATTAAATGGGCTCAGGAGGAAATAACATGGGCTTAGTTTTGCTAAGCTAAAGGTGCAGACCCATAACATTTATCAACAGCTCCAAGAACTAAAGTCTCAAATGCAGTTTTGACTTGATGGAGTCAAGGATGTTATCTGAAAGGACAATGGCTGAGTCATCTGTAGACTATAAGAGCATTTTTTTCCTTCCCTTACTTTTCAGCCCCCATCCATATCCAGGTTTAGCTGCTCCTTCTACCTCCCATGGGCTATACTAAATGAATTGGGGCCAGCATGGATCTTACCTGTGTCCTGAGGAGTGGTGCTGGAATCTGCTTTTATGTCTGAGGGGAGGTAAAAATAATAAAAGGAAACAGCATGAGACAACCATCTAGAAATAGACTGCTTTGACACTGGTTGTCCTTCTCTGTTTCCTTCATAGAAGATAATCAGATGATCAGCTTTCCCGAGCTTCCTGTTAAGAGCCAGAGTGTAAAGAATTTTTTGCTCCATTGTTTTTGGAATCAGAAAATGGGGAGATTAACAGACTAGGTCAAGGTAAACTCCCACAGATCTTTGAGGATGAAGGAGGAATACATTTTTAAAGAAACTTTGTCCTTGTGAAAAACGAGGTAGGGTTGATTCACTTTTAAAGATTGTAACTTAAGATACTTTCCTAGCTGAAGTCAGAGCAATGAGTAAACAGTCTTCCATGTTAAGATCTCTTTTCAGCCTCATGAGCTGGTTCAAATGGAAAAAGAGTAAACTATTGAAAAGTTAAGATCCCAAGGAGGAGCCACCTGTTTTCTAGGTGGATGGATATGTAAAACCTCGTCTGAAAACTGTAGACTTGTGAATGGTTAAAAAGGTGGAATCTAAGTGCAAACAAGCAAAGATGGCAAAAAAATGAATCTTGACATAGGAGAAAGAAAGAAAGGCCAGAGGACAGTAATTCACACAATCAAGAAACAGAAGTAACCTGGTCTTAAGAGGGATCTTATTCTTTGACTGCCACCTAATAAAAATCTTTTCCACTTACACATTTCATAGTAACAAGTGTTTAGCTTCCTTCAATACCTGGTGCATGTCCTCAGAAAAAAGTGCCTAAAAGGTATCAATATTTTCTCATCCAGGCAGTCAACCGAATAGTTTTCATATTGGGATGTATCAAAAAAACCTGCCTTGCCTTAGTAAAGGCAGTCTGTGGGGACACCTCTGGTAATTGGCCTTTGCCAGTTTCAGAAGAAGGAAGAAGCACTGTTGCCCAGAACAAAAGAAGGCCACCACCACAATCTTTCCGGAGTCATTCTGGATATTTAGAGGAACCATGGATTTGAATATTGATTTGCAGATAAGATGCCAACATTGAGACCACTGTACATGAAGGAGACATTGTAGCATTCATTGTAGCTGGCATGCTGCACCATTAAAACTGATGACTGCAATAGCCATAGCACTGTGAGAACTACAGGCACAGTTGGGGAGGAAGCTGCAAATTCAAGGTTTGAATTCTCTTTTTTGGAATGGAAACCATGGGCACTGTAGTTTCTAGATGACAACCAATGGAAATAATCATCTGTGTTGGTTGCAGGTTTGACTTCTGAAGATTTATGCAGATTTCCTAAGACAGGCACAGCCTTTTCAAGCAACCCCTGGCCTCAGTGAGAGTCTTCATTGAGGGAGCAGCTAAAATCTAGTCATCCAGATATGGGAAACTCCTAAAACCCTGGCGACACTGATGAACTGTATTTCCTTCATTTATGCCTCACATAACAGAAGTTTGCCAAGCAAGCCAAAACCCCATTTCACCAGGGCAGTAGCAACTTCTACCACCTTCTTCACATGTTCTTTGATAGATGAAATTTATGAGGCTGCCACTTAGTCTTCCATGCATACCTTCATTGAACACTATAAGTTAGATTACATTTCCAGGGTTAGGGCTTCCTTCAGTGCCTCTGCCCTGAAAGGTCTCCTGTCAAATTGCTGCCCAGAATGTAAAGTAGCTTGGGATTCTGATGCACAGTTCATAGCATACATACCATAATGCTAGACCCTTTTCTTTGTGTCCCTCTGATATGACAACCCACCGTCCATCTCCCTTCCTGGACTTGTAAGACCTAAAACATGTACGAGTACACTTTGTGAAGAAAGGAAGGACTGTAGGTAGGTTCCCAGTTACTTGCCTATGGCTGGGTGAAAATCTCAAGGTCTGAGTCCTTAAAAGGACTAAAAATGGATGCAGATCTACCAGTCTGAGTCCTGAAAAGAACTAAAAGGTCCCTGTAGAGGAAGTACATAATGAACCTGGGGTGGAGTCCTGAAACGTACTAATGCAGTGTGGAGTCCTAAAAGGGAGTATTTTGTGTCAATAGAAGCCAGTGGAGTGAGCTAGTGACACAGGGAAAGTGGCTGGCAGTCCTGGATAGGTTGCTACCATCGGTCCCTAAAGTCCCATGTGTCCTTTTAGTCCTGAAAAGGACTAACATAGTGTATATCTCAGAGCCTGTTCTCAAAAGGACTGTTGGAGTACAGAGTAAAGAGTTAGTTCTAAAAAGGACTATTGGAAAAATGAGATAGTCCTAAAAAGAACTCTGGCTACAGATGCATATAGATCAAATCAGATGTTATTCCTGATAAGGACTAGAGTTACAGATCAGCTGTTAGTCCTGATAAGGACTCTTTTAGTGATATGAACCACTAAAGTTGGTTGTGCCCAGCTGGTTGGAGACAAAAAACAAATTAGTCTGTGCAGGAGACCTGCTGAAGTAAAAGAGACACTGGAGCATAGATGGGGTCCAAAAAGTCCTTTTTTATTTTATTTTTCAGTCCTGCATGGTACGGACAAAATTAGATGCTCTTCTAGCGCTGTTTCAGAATGGATTGATCTGCAGTTGGGGAGTTACATTTATAGTGGATTTTGTGGGATGGGCTGGGTGAACACCAATTAAATGGAGGGGGAGTGGGCAGGGAGCTTTGCCTTTATTGTACCAATCCCTGTGGTGTAATTGGGTTTCCCAACCAGGTACATTTGTGATGTAAGAATTACAGAAAGGCAATCCTTTGAAGCCATATTACAGATCCCATGTGTCACATGTTAAGCATAGTGGTTACAGAACTGTGTCAACATTGAAAAGCTGCTTTCAAAGTTATATCAGGTTATTCAGAGTAAACCTTTTTCATTACACAGTTACATCAGGTTATTCAGAATAAACCACTTTCATTATATCAAGTTATACGAAATACAAAATCGTCTTGTTTTACAACATTAGTGGTCAACAGTTTAATTTATATAAAACATGTTATTCAACACAGTATAAGGAAAAGGAGTGGAGAAATAGGCTCGAGTGAAGTGAGCCCAAAACTTGGGTACTAGGAATTTTTAATTTGATAATCTAGTGTGTTAGAGGAGATCCCGATGTCTGAGTTATCATCGAACGCTTTTTTGACCATCATGGAGACGTCTGCAGTGAAATAGACTAAACTAAAATCAAATGAAATAAAAAATAATGATAAATAGTAAAAACAGGTAAAGAGTTATTCTCACGACAGTAAAACAAACCAGTTAAAGGTAAAGAGTTATTGCAAAGGATTGGCTTAAAAGGAGAGAATACTGGCTATAATTTGGGTAAAAAGAATATTCAGTGTTACAAAGGAAGAAAGGGAGCTTAACTAAAGAAGGGGACAGGTCTGTAAAAAGTAGAACTATGTAGCTTAGGAGTGGAACAAATGGAATCAATAAGTGATTGAGTAAGTAATAGGTCAGGTGAAAAAGAGAAGTATAAAGTCTGACTAGTGGAGTGTGGTGGAGGAGCGGAAAAAAAAAACATCCATTATGACAAAATAAACTTCTATGCCAATCCTCCCACTACTCGTAAATCAGACCCAAAGAAATTTTGGTGCTCTATTAAACAGACTCTTCATCCTTGAACCCTTCCTCTCCTAAGCCATGTCCCAATGCAGCACCTGAAGACATAGCCAACAAATTTAACAATCAATGTTAAGTTGTCAATCTCGCCTTCATTCTTGCTGGATGGGTTCAGAGCCGACTTTCGGCTCCGACTCGGCCTATACTAAAGCTTCAGAGCTATTTATACTGGCTCGAGGCTACCCTATATCCCATAATGCTAGGCGCTAACTACCCAGATCTCGTTTGCCACTTACAGCTGCGAGGTGCATTTATTACCGGCTCTTCAGGTTAGAAGTTTTAATTAAAAAAATTTCTATCTTTTAGTCAGGTTTTTTCTTAGTTTTAGTTAGCGACCATCCCATTAGCTTCCCTTCATAGCTAATCCCACTTCCGGTCCCTTTTTAATCCCTTTTAAGCCCTTTTTTAATCCCCTTAGTTATAAGGTTAGGACTTTGGGCCTATTCTGCCTTACTTGTCAGTTTTATTTTTTGTGTGACTGACTTTACTGTTTAAAAGGGTGTCTGTGTGTGTGTGTGTGTGTGTGTGTGTGTGTGTGTGTGTGTGTGTGTGTGTGTGTGTGTGTGTGTGTGTGTGTGTGTGTGTGTGTGTGTGTGTGTGTGTATAATTTTTTGTACTTAGGATGTCAAAAGACACCAGGGTTTTAAACATTCAACATTCAGACATTTTAATAACCCTGTCTTGCAAGAAACACCTTTCTTGGTGGATGGTCTCCCCTCAAGTCCTTCAGGGCAGACCATTTGTTCCTTCTCCCCCGGTCGCCATGGTGACAATGGATGCCTCCCTGATCGGGTGGGGGGGGGGGCATTTTCAAGGCAGGACGGTCCAGGGCACATGGCAACCTTTCGAGTGCCACCTGCACATAAATGTCTTGGAGATGAGAGCAGTACTTTTAGCGTTGCAAGCCCTTCAGGACTCTCTTCCCATCGGGACTATTGCAGTTCAGACGGACAATATGTCTGTAGTGTGGTACATCAACAAGCAGGGCGGAACCAAGTCCTATCCCTTGTTTCCAGAGGCTCTCAGACTTTGGCAGTGGGTGATCTCCTCTCAGCGGTTTCTGATAGCAACGCACATCCCCGGGAAGTCCAACATCATAGCGGACATTCTCATGCCACATGAGTGGTCTCTCAAACAAACAGTAGTGGAAGAAATTTTTCAGAGATGGGGTCGACCTTGCTGTGACCTTTTTGCAACACCTCAAAACAGCAAGTGCCACGACTTCTTCACTCTCTTCCCTCTTACCTGCCACTCCCCCCAGAGACACTCTAGTCCACGATTGGCCCCGGGGACTTCTGTATGCCTTTCCCCCCCTTTCCATTAATCACTCAATTGATTCAGAAAGCTACCGCCGTGAGAGCCACCATGATCCTCATTACTCCTTACTGGCCTCTTCAGATATGGTTTCCGTTCCTGCATCGTTACCTCTTGGGGCAGCCCTGGCATCTGGACCCAGTGCCAGATCTCTTGCCCCATCAGTTGGGACAGCTGCACCACTCCCTCCAATCTCTCAACCTCACAGCTTGGTTGCTCCAATTCCAACCCTAGCCAGGCTTCCCCTTATTTCTCATTCTGTGCGTGACATACTTATAGCTTCCCTAAAGTCATCCACCAGGAGGATTTACGCCAGCAAGTGGAAGCGTTTTTCCTTCTGGGCAGGAGCTAGAAATATAGATTCTTTTACTGCCCCTATCCAATCAGTCCTAGACTTCCTAGCTGAATTGTTTCACTCAGGGTCTTCTTCCTCCACCATCAGAGTACAGTTAGCAGCTATTTCAAACTTTCATGCAGGCTTTTCGGACTCCAGTATCATGTCCCATAAGCTTTGTAAAACTTCTCTCAAAGGTATCTTTTTGCTTAAGCCCCCAATTAGGGACCCCCCACCGCAGTGGGACTTAAATTTGGTTCTAACCTCCTTGATTCTTCCCCCCTTTGAACCTGCGGCTTCCTGCTCCCTGAAATTGCTATCTTGGAAAACTCTCTTTCTGGTCGCCATAACATCTGCGAGAAGAGTATCAGAACTTCAGGCCCTTTGCATTCGTCCACGTTATCTAGTTTTCCATAAAGACAGAGTGTCCCTCAGGACTAATCCGTCCTTTTTACCCAAGGTTTCTTCTGAAGCGAACCTAAACCAGACTATCGATCTTCCAGTTTTCTCCCCCAACTACACCAACAGAGTGGAACAAAAACTGCATTTTCTGGACGTTCATCGTCAACTCTGTTACTACTTGGATAGAACCAAGCAAGCTAGGAAATCTGAGCAGCTCTTCCTTTCTTATGCAGCAGGCAAGAAAGGTCTTCCAGTTTCCAAAGTAACCCTTTCTAGATGGCTGGCATCTGTGATCACTTTCATCTATCAGCTCAGATGCCAAAAGCTACCGTCAAGGCCCAGGGCTCACTCAACCAGAGCATTAGCCACCTCAATAGCTTTTCAGGCTAGATTACCAATAGATTCCATTTGTGCGGCAGCCACTTGGGCCTCTCCTCATACCTTTATCTCTCATTACAAATTAGACATGGCCTCCAGAAGCCGGGCTAATTTTGGTTCCACCGTTCTCAAGAGTCTGTTCCGATGAGCCACCCAGGGTGAAGGTGCTAGGGACGTTGTCCCATCCAGCAAGAATGAAGGTGAGATTGATAACTTAACATTGAGAAGTTATGTACCTACCATAACATTCCATGTTAGTTGTCTTCTTCTCACCTTCTTTCTTGCGTCCCACCCCCCATCCCCCTAGCCTGGTAGCCTGGACAGACCTAAAGGATCCTTGGGGATCTTCTTCTTGCCTCAAGTTTGACCCCTAGGCTATCCCTTCTGGTAGGTATAGGTCTAGGTGACTTTCTAGTGAGGTTCCTCTCCTCCTTTTGTTGGAGAGCTAAACTGCTGTGTTTTTCAGCTATCAAACAAGATCTGGGTAGTTAGCACCTAGCATTATGGGATATAGGGTAGCCTCGAGCCGGTATAAATAGCTCTCAAGCTTTAGTATAGGCCGAGTCGGAGGCGAAAGTCGGCTCCAAACCCATCCAGCAAGAAAGAAGGCGAGAAGAAGACAACTAACATGGAACGTTATGGTAGGTACATAACTTCTCATTTTATAAACTCAATAACCTCCATAATAAATTCTCTCCCCCCAGAAACAACACTAGCACCGCCACAAACTCTATACCACTTCCAAACCCTCCTAACTCCTTCTCGCTAAAAGCAGTGTCAACTATGTAAAGTCATTACTCTCTGAACTTAAACCTTGCTCCCCATCTATTGACAAGCTACCCTCTTACTTCCTGCAGATTGCCTCTGAACCTCTTGCCTATCCTGTATCCATTTAAATCAACCGATCCATTTCTGAATCCTTTGTCTCCACTGTAGAATTTCTTCACTCTACCCATTCACAAAGGGGGCAACTCCTCAGACATATCCAACTTCAGATTGGTTGCCATACTCTCTCCACTCTCAAAAATCCTAGAGAAAGGCATTCACAAGCAGCTAATTCATTACCCTCACCAGGAAAACCTTCTCACACCCACACAGCATGGTTTCCGTCCCAAACATAGTACAACTACTGCACTCATATCATTCATCAACATAGTCTCCCCTAGCTTGTGATAACAATATACTTGTCTCATGCCTATTCCTTGACCTTTCTAAAGCCTTTGACATTGTCTCTCACCCACTCCTTCTAGATAAACTCACTAACTTACATTTCTCTCCCCCTACTATCTCTTGGTTCTCCACCTATCTCTCTACCCACCAGCAATCAGTTAAATGGCTCTCTGCACTATCCTCCCCTCTCACTGTACAAATGGGAGTCCCCCAAGGGTGCATACTTGGACCACTACTCTTTAATATTTTCACCCACTTGCTCTACTCCTCTTGTCCCCAGTCATCTCTTGTGCAATATGCTGATGACTCAGCTATTATAACCATTGCTGACAACCCAACTGACCTCCACTCAACTACCCAGGCATCCTTCCACACCATTGAGACTTGGCTTAGTAATAACAAACTAATACTTAATCCAAAAAAAAAAAAAAAACTAAGATCCTACTCTTCCTCCCTAAAAACATCACCACACTAAAAAGTACATTTACCATTTTATCCTGCAACAAAACTATCATCTCACCGAAAACAACAAAAGGAAAAGAAGGCAGCAGCCTAAAAAACAACGCCAGTTTACAAATGAATGAATTTAATACAGCTTAGCGCCTCGGCATAATAGCCTTCAATGAACACAAGTTACAAACACACACTCACTCCAATATATATCACAATTAATTAAGTAATTACATAAATTAATCAATCAAGAAGCAATATATCATTTAAAGAGAGAACTTCCAGTATAAAAAAGAACTAACAATACTAATAATACAAAAGGTATAATAAACTTTTCCAGTTTACTTCTAAGTTTAAACCATTAGGTGACAAGGTATTATATTTCAAAATATAAATAGTTTCTTTAAACAACAGAATATTTTTAATTAATCTGTCATCACCTTTCTTAATAAAAATATTTTCTAAAATACAACATTCAAACAATTCAACATTACTATTGTGACATTCCATAAAATGTAGAGCAATGGGGCTAGTTAATATTCTTTTTTTAATATCTCTAATATGTTCTTGCATTCTAGTTTTGAATTTTCTTTTTGTCTCACCAATATAATATAATTTACAAGGGCATCTGACACAATAAATAACCCCTACAGAATTACATGAAAAATTATTATTAGGTCTAAATGAAATTCCATTAATATTGTCAAAATATGGTTTTACATATTTACATATATTACACTGGCCGCAAACATTAGTACCTATTATAGAAAGATTATTATTATATACCTTATCTAAAGGAGAAATATAATAAGAATTAATCAACTTATCAGATAAATTTTGACCTCTTTTAAAAAAAATTTTAGGAATAATTGGAAAGATCTTACAAAGATTTTTATCTGAAATCAAAAATTTCCAAAAATATTTAATAATATCCCAAATTTTGTCACTATGTATATTGTAAACAGTGACAAAATAGATATCTAATATTTCCTGAGTAGAAATCATTGAACAAGTATTATTCCCGCTAACAGAGCTAACCTTTTTCATAAAAGGTAAAAAACCACTTTCTTCTCTATTATTACTGATCAACAATTTATTACCCTTTCTGAAATTTATTTTATCCATTAATTTATTGATACAAAGATCTAATATATCTATACTATATCCTCTTTTCAAAAACATAATAATACTATCATAAATATTCTTTTCTAAATCTAATTCATTATTGCATAGTCTAGATAATCTGATAATTTCTCCATAAGGAATAGCAGATAATGTATGTGGGGGATGACAACTAGTTCCATAAAGAAACTGATAACCATCCGTAAACTTCCGGTATACTGTAGTGTGGACCTGATCACCTACCACTCCAGTTAACATGATATCTAAGTAATGGATTTCACTGCCAAACTGTAAACCATCAAAATGTAAGTTATATTTGTTATTATTAAGATCTGAAAAAAACTCATAAATATATTCTCTACCACCTCTACAAAGAAAAATCAAATCATCTATGTAGCGGTAGTAACACAAAACATAATTTTTATAAAATTTATTAGTATAAACATACTCTAGCTCAAATTTACCCATAAAAAGGTTTGCATACATGGGGGCAAAAGATGCCCCCATAGCAGTACCTTTTAATTGATGGTAGATAACTTGATTAAAGCTGAAAAAATTATTAGAAAGGCAGAAAAAAGTGAGATCCATTATATAGTGGGTGGTGGGATTATCCCCCAAAAAATATAATAATGCTTGCAAGCCATCAAAATGATTAATGTTAGTGTAGAGACTAACAACATCTACACTAACCCAAAACATATCATCTGTCCAAGTAATATAACTTAATTTATCAATAAAGTCAAAATAATCTCTAATATAGGATTCTAATTTTTGTACATAAGATAACAAATAATTATGAACAACTATACCCATATTCCGACAAAAATAGTTACTGGCCGAGACAATAGGACGTCCAGGTGGGTTATTCATATTTTTATGAAGTTTGGGGAGACAGTAAAAAGTAGCTAAATTACAGCTCTCCAAACAAAATTTTTTATCAAGGTCGTCCTTAGAAATATATCCCAATATTACACCCTTATCTAACAAAGTTGTACATTCTTTCATGGCAGCAATATAATTGTCATAATCACTAATTTCATAAATAGATGGGTCACATAAATGTTCCATACACATGTCTAAATATTGCTTGTTATTCAATATTACAATTTTATTACCCTTATCAGATTTTTTAATGACAATATCCTGTTTACTAGAAAGATTTTTCATAGCCTTCCATTCATTTTTAGTCATATTAAATAACTTTAGATCATTCCTACATAAATTAAGCATTTCTTGTACCGAAAAATGTATCATTTCAGAAAAATGAATAATGTTAGAATTATTATATGGAGGAATAAATCTGCTATGAAAATTAATACCCTCCGTATTAAGTGTAGAATAAGCTTGTGAATATAGAGAAGGAAAAGACTCATCAGAAAAATAAGAGTAATAGCTATCTATACTAGTATCGTCATCACTATCACTACATAGCATATTAGAACCAGGCTCATCATATACAGACATTTTTTTATCATTTGAAAAAAAGTTTCTCAAATGAAGCTTTCTAACAAATTTAAAGATCTCTTGTTTCAATACATGATGCCTAGGAAAGACAGTAGGAACAAATTTAAGGCCCAACTGAAGTACAGATAATTCTTCATTAGAAATATTGCAGCCAGAAATATTAACTACATTATTATCATTCAAAAAGACAGAATTCAAAAAATCAAGTCCATCTACCCCTCTTAAATGTTTGTCTAGTTTGTCCTTCACCCGGAGAAGAACCTGTAACAAAGTCTTTCTTTTTATATCCTCGTCTGGAATTGCTGCCATCACTCCGAAAGCGTTGCTGATGCCCTAAAGAATCATTGGCAGCTGGAAGGGGTGGAAAATCAGTGTCTGAATCAGTAGTCAAACCATAGCCTTCTGAAGAAGCAAATGACACAGAAAGCTGTTTTTTATTATTATTTCTAACATTTGCTTGTTTTTTAAAAGGGCGAAAGGCTTGTTTACGTTTCCATAAGAATGCTCGCCCATTGTCATAATCTTTAATGTCTCTTTTAATTTTTACTGATTTGTACTGTATCTGTTCTGTCTCATACTTATGTAGATTGTCATTTAAATTAACAAAAATATCATTGACCTTAGCCCCACCAATGTCAGTCAAAAGTCTAGAATGCATAACATGTAGTTGTTCTTGTAATTTCAGCAAAAGAAGTTGTTCCCTATCAAGTATTTTAACCCACTCCATTGCACAATTATGAGCCGCCGAAAGCCAGCGGTCTTTAAATATCAAATCATCACTATCTGCATTGTCAAAAGGTGTCGCTGGGCTTTTAAAAGCCCGTAAGCCTCGTGGAGAAATGTCAAGGTCCACATACCTTTGAAGCCCTAGTAAGTTGAAATGACACCGTGTTTCCCGAAAAAGCATTTTTTCAAATTCTTTGATATTATCTTGAATTTCTTGTGGAAACGTAGGATTAATAACACGGCCTCCTAAAGAACCGAAGGGGTTCATAAATTTCTGCTGTCTTTCTTGAAAAGGTTTAGTAATGTATTCTGAGGAGACGTTACCATTAGGTGCTGCATTCACTGCAGGGTCTGTTCGATGAGGTTTAGTAGCGGAGCCGGAACCACGTAACCTGCTGTCTAAATGGAAATCCATGGTTACAGAAGAACCCGGCACCTCCTTAGGAGCATTCGCTCTCGCCATACCCTCAATAGTCGGCAGTATCGCAGGAAGCCCACCTGTAACATCCTTCACAACCTTCGGTCTAACCGATACATCAGGAGCCACTGTCATCACGGGAAACGAATAATTAACCCCTCCAGTATGACCATTAGCAACTTACATTTCTCTTCCCCTACTATCTCTTGGTTCTCCACCTATCTCTCTACCCACCAGCAATCAGTTAAATGGCTCTCTGCACTATCCTCCCCTCTCACTGTACAAATGGGAGTTCCCCAAGGGTGCATACTTGGACCACTACTCTTTAATATTTTCACCAACTTGCTCTACTCCTCTTGTCCCCAGTCATCTCTTGTGCAATATGCTAATGACTCAGCTATTATAACCATTGCTGACAACCCAACTGACCTCCACTCAACTACCCAGGCATCCTTCCACACCATTGAGACTTGGCTTAGTAATAACAAACTAATACTTAATCCAAAAAAAAAAACTAAGATCCTACTCTTCCTCCCTAAAAACATCACCACACTAAAAAGTACATTTACCATTTTATCCTGCAACAAAACTATCATCTCAGCTGAATCTAGTACGAAATTGCTAGGTGTTACAATAGATGATCAGCTTAAGTTTTATCTCCATATTACTAACTCGGTAAAAAGAACTCATCAGAAACTTGGACACCTCTTCCGTAGCAAAAAATACTTAACTAACAATGCCCAAATAACTCTTTCCCAGGCTTTATTACTCCCAACACTCCTGCACAACTGCCACATATTCACAAACCTAAATTTTACACTTATTTCCAAGCTTGAAACTACCTATAATAAGATCGCCAGATTTGCAGCTAACCAAACTTACAAGTCACACCACTGCTTAGCACTACAGCAACTAGACTGGCTAGAACTCCCTCAGCTGCTCCAACTTTACCAACTACAAATCATCCACTCTATCCTCTATCTACCCTTCTTCTGCCCCAGCCTCTCCACTATCATATCCAAATATTCCCCTGCTAGGATGCTAAGCAGGTCAAATCAAGAATTATTAGACATTTTGTTGTGTCTTTTGGCTTTTCCCAGGTAGGAATCACCACAGCGGAACTCTGGTCCTCTAATGATTAGCAGTAGATTTTTACGTGCCAAGTTGTCAGCTCTGATGAACAACCTTCAACGAAAGTACACCCATTCACGCATGTATCCACACAGAAGACGCTTTAGCTGAGAATCGAATAGGACAACGTCTTACTGTGAGGCGACAATGCTACCGTAGCACCACCACCGCAGTAAGAAGAATTATTAGACATCTACAAACCCAAAACCAAAATAGGCTGCCTTCTCTATAAGTATAACCCAGCTACATCCTGGAACCAACTCCCCTTGGAAATAAAATCCCTCCAGCATAGCAAAAGTTTCAAATTGGCCGCAAGGAAATACCTAAAAACAAAGTGGTCTTGCCACTGTAGCCAACCACCCTGAAACCACCATCCTTTCACCTATTTCACCACCTCACTCTTAATGTATCTCTAACACTGTTCCCCTGCCTCTTCTACCTCTTCCCTTCCTCTATCTCCAACCACACTTACAGTCTCAAAACAACGTACCTGTCTAGTCTGTCTCCTATACTCTACCTCCCCTACATCTCCTACTAGCCATTCATACTTTCCTTTCTTGTCTCCAAACTCCTATACAACTAGATCCTACCCACTTTAAATAAGCATCTGCCTAACTATTAACTCATGTTGCTGTAAGCAGCTTAAATAATATTGTAACTAGTCACATTTTCTTCTGCTAATTATTTAAAACCTTGTTTGTAACAACTCACATACTTGTCTACCAGTTGTTAATACTCTGTATAATCGAATTGCCTGAGGAGCTTTTTTTCTCTCCAGGTCTCTGCTTGTAAGATCCCATAGCTGATTGTTACTACTATGTTACTAAAATTTAATAAATTGTTTTCTAGTCCAGAGGAGCTTTTCTCCCCGGGTCTCTGCTGAAAATGAGCCAAAAGCTCAGCCAGACTAACCCAGTTAACAAATGCAAAAATAAATAAATAAATAGAATAAGGCTAGAAAAGACATGCTTGGTGATAAGCGAACAAGCGGATGAAATGGGGTGGCCTGAGGTTCCAAGAGAGGAATTTAGAGCGGAGTAGCTAAAAAAGGCCATAACGGGGGAATCTATTGTGAGAAGCAGGGGAAAAGTAAATAGTGGGAATAGTGGGAACTGCTCAAAGTGAGAGTGGTGAAATGGCTCTAATGAGAGAAAATGCAGAACGCAAATAAGGAAACGCTGAAGGCAAATAATACAATGGGCATTTATTCCATTTGTTCTACTCCTAAGCTACATAGTGCCACTTTTTACAGCCCTGTTCCCTTCTTTAATTAAGCTCCCTTTCTTCCTTTGTAACACTGAATATTTTTTTTACCCAAAGTATAGCCAGTATTCTCTCCTTTTAAGACAATCCTTTGAAATAACTCTTTACCTGTTTTTAGTATTTATCATTATGTTTTATTTCATTGGATTTTAATTTAGTCTGTTTCACTGTAGACGCCTCCCTGATGAAGGTCTCAAAAGCGCTTGATGATAACTCAGACATGACACACTTGGGATCTCCTCTAGCTCACTAGATTATCAAACTAAAAATTCCTAGTACCCGAGTTTTGGGCTCGCTCCACTCGAGCCTATTTCTCCACTCCTTTTCCTTATACTGTGCTGAATAATATATTTTATATAAATTAAACTGTTGAACACTAATGTAAAACAAGGCGATTTGTGTTTCATATAACTTGGTATAATGAAAGTGGTTTATTCTGAATAACCACCATGCTTAACATGTGACACATGGGATCTGTAATATGGCTTCTAATGATTGCCTTTCTGTAATTCTTAGGTCACAACTGTACCTGGCTGGGAAACCCAATTACATCACGGGTATTGGTACAATAAAGGCAAATCCCTGCCAATCCCCCTCTGTTTGATTGGTGTTTCCCCAGCCCATCCCACAAAATCCAGTATAAATGTACCTCCCCAACTGCAGATCAGTCTATTCTGAAAAAGTACTAGGAGACCATCTAATTTTTCTGTACCATGCAGGACTGAAAAATAAAATAAAAAAGGACTTTTTGGAACCCATCTATACTCGTGTCTCTTTTACTTCAGCAGCTCTCCTGCACAGACTAATTTGCTTTTTTGTCGCCAACCACTTAGACACAACTGACTTTAGTGGTTCATATCACTAAAAGAGACCTTATCAGAACTAACATCTGATTTGATCTATACGCATCTGTACCCAGAGTCCTTTTTAGGACTATCTTGTTTCTCCAATAGAAAATTTTAGGACTAACACTTTACTCATAGGTTCATAGGTAAGTACTAGGCTACCTGCCCAAGGGCATCTAAAAGCCTAGCCAGAATGTGTTGGCTTTCGCTGCCCCCTTAGATTAGTTCCCTGTGCCTTGGTCCAGCAGAGCCATTAGTTCCCTGTGCCTCTGTCCAGCAGAGCCACTGCAGTGATCCCAGGGGTAAATTTTCTGTTTCCCATCCACTTGTCAAGGTTTCTCTTGAAGAGTGTTAGTGAGGAGCCCTGCCTAATGTAGATTGGAATCCTGTTGCAAAGCATGGGGAGTCTCCGGGACAGGAATCTATCCCTCCAGCACATCCTGTTTATCATTGTGGTGAGGTTTAGATCCCTAGAACATGTGGCTCTTGGGGATTTTTTTTTTTAGGTGGAGCATGACCATCAATTCTGGGTTGGACATGGCCTTGTATGTCAGGCAATCACCTGTGAA